>NC_066512.1:27564431-27699431 GCF_024679095.1 Eriocheir sinensis
AGCGGAAATCGTGGTTTGACTGAAAATCCACGGAAAATTTGCCCAGTGTAATAGTCCCTTTTAGCTGGTATTTAGGCTTCCATACAGTTTCACGGAGTGGTCGCTGGTTCAACACGAAGTCGTTCAAGCGATACCCCATGATCCTGCGAAGCCGCTTGGTACCAAACCCATCGACACACTACTCCTAGGTCGGTATTATAAGACTTTCGTTTCTCACATCATCGATTTCTGAAGGTCAAAGAGGGGGTCAGTCGGGTTCTAATGAGTGTTTCCTCAAATTCATGGTACAGAGGAAGGGTCAAACTACCACCAGGGTCATAAAATTACTCCTGGAAATGCCCAAAACTCCTAGGAAAGCCTTGTCAAATATGTGTTCTTGGGCAGCGAAATGTCTTAAAATACGACCCCTAGTATCTGTTCAGTATCCATGTCTCGCAGCTATACAGTAAGACAGGGAGCACAAGCGACTTAAAGATTGTTGATTAGATTATTTATTATTTTATTTATCTTCTTGCCCTTTCTTTCCTTGTTTCCTCCTCCTCCTCCCCCTCCTCCTCCTCCTCCCTTTATCTTCTTTGTCTCTCCCTCCTCGTCTTCATCTGCTTCCCATCTTGTTCTTCCCTCCTTTTTATACCCCATCCTCCTCCTCCTCCTATTCCTCTTCTCTTCTTCTAGTCCCCCTCCTCCTCCTCCTCCTCCTTTTTTATTTTTGCTCACCACCTTCTTCCTCCTCATTTTTCTCTTCCTCCTCTTTTCTTTTTCTTCTCTTCCTAACGTCCCTTATTCTCCTCTTTTCTTCTCCTTGCTCCTCCTCCTCATCTTCTTCTCTCCTGCCTCACCTCTGTCACAAGCCTCGGTCAAAGAGCAGAGGACATGGAATGGAGACGAAGGAGGAGGAGGAGGAGGAGGAGGAGGAGGAGGAGGAGGAGGAGGAGGAGGAACAATGAGACAATGGGGCAGCAAGGTGACCCAACACTCCTCTCCTCGCAAGAAGCAGCAGAGGGTAGCGTCGCGGGCACGTCTGAATACTCCCCCCACCCCCCCACCCCCTCTTTCTTCCTCATCTTCATCATCATTATTATCATCATCATTCTCCCTCTCGGTTTGTGTTTATCTCACCCTCCTCATACTATCTGATCTCCTCCTCCTCCTCCTCCTCCTCCTCTGATCTTCTTTTGCCTCCTGCCCCTTCCCTTCTCTGTCTATCTTCTTCTATATCAAGCACATACGCCAAAAGGAGGAGGAGGAGGAGGAGGAGGAGGAGGAGGAGGAGGAACGATGATGATGATTATGACATAAGAAAAAAAGATACCAGGAGGAGGAGGAGGAGGAAGAAGGGGAAGGAAGAAGAAAAATAATAAGAAGAAAAAAAGAAAAAGAGGAGAAAAAGAAGAGGTGATGGTGGTGGTGGTGGTTAACAGAGAAAGTCAGAATATCGTTTTTTTCTTTTTTTTCTTTTCAGAGCCGAGGTTCGTCACGTGTTTAAGCTTTCTTATTGTTTTTTATAGTGACGCCTCTTGTGGGTCGTGGTGTCCCTCCCCTCCTCCTCACCCTTCTTTCTCCCCTTCTCTCAAAAACGGGTGCACCATCGTATGCACGGTGGTGGTGGTAGTAGTAGTAGTAGTAGTAGTAGTAGTAGTAGTAGTAGTAGTAGTAGTAATAGTAGTAGTAGTAGTAGTAGTAGTAGTAGTAGTAGTAGTTAGGGGAGGGGGTGGCCTAGTGGTCAGCGTGAGGGTGTGGTCAGCCCGCAGACCTAGGTTCAAATTCCACCGATGCACGCTAAGAATTCCCAAGCATCGCCAAGTGGAGGAAGATTACCCACATCCTACCCAGATTTTCAGTCAACCCTAACTTCAGCGACTTCGGTCAAGAGGGGCACCGGGGGCCAGCATGGACCAAGCAAGAGCCATATATCACAGCAGTAAGTAAACAGAATTCGTCTGCGCCACTAACGGGCTGGGATCGTCCAAGAGACCCATCAAGAAAGCATACTGGCGCTATAGCAATCAATCAATCAATGGGGCATACGCCGGGGGCGCGTCACCTCGCACACCCTACGACGCCTTGTCTATGGGATCCTCCGGGCAAGTCTCCATGCAGGCCCCCGTCCATCCTGAGTACCTCCCGGCAGGGTCTATCGATTTTGCTCAAGCCACGAATTCCGTGGGCGTCCCCTTGGTCTCCTCCACTCAGGAGTGTCTTTTACAGAGACAACCCGATGAGCAGGGTCGGCTTCTAGGTAGCGTGCCACGTGCCCGTATAGCCGGAGTTGGCGTTGACAATATTGCAGGTAATACATGTCAAATCAGTCTCACCGAGTCGTCGCCGGTTTGACACACATTCTAGCAATATCCCATGAATCTGATAGACGTTTATTACCAGAGGCATCAATCCGCCTCTCCAAATCCCTATTTAATGTTCACGTCTCACAGCCATAGAGTGAGACAGGGAGCACTACGAACTTGAAGATCCGCATCCTTGTCCTTCTACACAGGTATCGACAACGCCATATACTCGTGCTGAGCGAGTCCATAGCACCGTGGACCAGGCCAATCCGCCGTAAGACTTCCTGGCGAGACCCACCGTTGTTGTGAACTATATGCTATAGCCACAACCTTGAAAAAAATAATAATAAAAGTAGTTGTAAGAAGAACAAGAAGAATAAGGACAAGAAAGAAAACATGAAAACAACACAACCACTACCAACAATAACGCCATCAACAAAACAATAACAGAAGAAGGTGACAAACAAGAAAAAGAAGAAGATGAAGAGGATGACAGAGGAGGAGGAAGGCGACAGACAGACAAACAGAGGCGTGGTGCAAGCGTCCTCGGAAACTGAGGAAGTCTTGCGATAGAGGGCGGGACAAGGAGGCAGGAGGCGACGAAGGATAGGAGGAGGAGGAGCTGGAGAAGGGGGAGGAGGACAAGAGAAGGAGGAAGTCACCCAGCCACTCAGACAGACAGCCTACCTTTTTCCTATTCAATACAAGGACACACGCGGAGAGAAAGAGAGAAAAAGAGAGGGAGGGAGACAGAAGAGGGGGAGGTCCTATTCCTTTCCTTTCCATACCTTCCCCTCACTTTCGTCACCTATCCCTCCCCTTAACCCTATCTAAGTTACCATTCTCACCCTCCATTCACCCTTCACCAATTATCCTCCACTGACCCGTCCGCTGCGATTGGCACGGATTTCGCCTTCACTGGTAGCCTGGTAACATTATAGTCTCAGGTCTTTATCTTGCTCTGTGGTGGATAGTGGAGTGTTTCCCATGTGGTATCGGTGTGCTGGATATCCCCTCCCATGGTGCAGGATTTTACATTTTTCTGCACTGAATTGTAGCAGACACTTTTTGATCCATTCCTTCACTGCTAATATTTCTCCTTGGCATACTTGCAAGTTACTATTACCTATTACAATGTAGCTAAAAAAGGATAAATTGAATGTATAGCTATTTCACACCCATGCGACGGAGATGAGCACCGAGGTCATGCGCAGCTACAGCGTACGGTACGTCCCCAACTTTATGTCACCTAATAACCCGTAGAAGTGGTTCGTAGAAAGCTCGTAGGTCATGAGGTGGGTCTGGCTGATTGATAGAGTTGGAACCAGTATAGTCTCTTCTGGACCCTGGGTTAACCCGGAAGCAGCGGGGATCATGTTTCTTAATGGTACCTCTAAGCGAGAAAAAAAAAAAAAAAATCATCACTCACACAAACCATTTCATAATATATATCGAAGTATTTGTAATCAGTTTATGTATCATCTATTTTTTGGGGGGAGGTTAAATCATGGCACAAATTTGGCCCGTCGCTGCTACCGGGTTAAGATGCGCAGCCCTACAGTCTTCCCTCAAGCCTCACCCTGCCACTGTCCCTGTGTTCTTCTGTTCACACCTTCACCCTCCACTCTCACACCAACCCTCACCTTCATACAAATCCCGAACATCTGAAATTAATTAACCCCCTCCCCCTCCCTCGTCCCCCGTCACCTCCACCCTTGGCTCACCCTTCACCCAGCCTACGTCAGCCCTCGAAAACGTGTGTGCGGCGTCCTCAAGGTCGGGGAGGGGCGCCGCACAAAGGACCGCGCTGACACACAAAGGTAGGGCTGACGGCGGCGGCGGCGGTGGAGGGCGTCGGGGTGAGCAGCACAAGACAATGGTGACTTAATACTGCTGGGAGGCGGGAGGCAAGCAGAGATGTGTGTGGGGGTGTTACGACATGTCCCTTCCTCCTCCTCTTCCTCCTTCTCCTTTACGGCTATCTCTTCTGGTGTCATCTCTTCTTCTTCTTCGGCCTCCTCCTCCTCCTCTTTCTTTCTAAAGAGGATTAAGTGGAGCTAAGGGGTGTAGCATGAGCCAAGCAAGATGGCGCCACTACGAAGCCAAAATAATAAAAAGTTCTACAAGTCACACACACAGGAATGTCAGACGAAGAGGTTAAATAAGAACATAAGAACGTAAGGAATCTGCAAGAGGTTGGTGGGTCTGTACAAGGCAGCTCCTGTGAACCTATCCCCACCTAACATCATTGTCCATAAATTGATCTAATCTATTTTTAATGTGACTATTGTGTTGGCACTCACAACATGACTGCCAAGCATGTTCCACTCATCCACCACTCAGATGGTAAACCAATTTTTGCTAATGTCTAGTTGAAACTGATTTTTTTTTCAGTTAAACCCTCTAATACCTGTCCGACCTGTTTCTCTTACCATCAGAACCTTATTAATATCCCCCTTATTAAAGCCTTTCATCCATTTATAAACTTCGATCAAGTCTACTCGCACTCTTCGCCTTTTAGAGGATGCAAGTTCAACTGTTTGTCTTTCCTCATACGGCAAGTTTCTTAACCCGTGGATCATCTTTGTCGTCCTCCTCTGTACCGATTCTAACATTCTGATATCCATTCTATTGTAGGGTGACCAGAATTGAACCGCAGAATCAAGATGAGGTCTAACTAATGCTAAATAAAGCTTGAGCTATGAATTAATGAGCTTGCTGTTGCCTGCTGATCCATCTTTCCATGCTTCCTCCTTTACTGATTCTTCTCTCTGTGGTCTCTTCCTCCTCCTCCTCCTCCTCCTATTCGGCCTACTTTTCTTCCTCCTTATCCTCCTCATATGTGACTTCCTTTCTTAGCGGTTTCCTCCTCCTCCTCCTCCTCCTCCTCTTTCTTCTCCCTATCTTCACCTACTGCCTATTCTGCCTCTATCTCCCGTTCATCATCCTCCTTCCACCTCCTCCTCCAAAGAAGAAAAGACAAATGGGATGAAGAGAAAGCGACAATCAAAGAAGACAATGAAGCAAAGGGCGAAAAACAAGGAACCAAGGAAAGAAAGGGAAGATAAAGAAAAAAAGAGAAGGGAAGAAGAAAGGAAGGATGGGGGAAGGAAGAAAGCGAGGGGACAGATGAGATCAAGTGAAGGAGAAGGGAAAGGAAGGCAGAAAGGAAGAAAAAAGGCTACATATGAAAGGAACGATGGAGGAAAGACAACGAAGGGAAAATGATAAAGGAAGAAAAACGGAGAAGAGGAGGAGAAAGAGGAGGAGGAGGGGAAGGAGGAGAGGAAGCCAATGATCAGATACGATGGAAGGGAAGAAGAGAATAAGAGAAGACATGTCAAGTTCCTTTATCTGTCTCTCTCTTCTCTTTTTTTTTCTTTCGCGGAGGAAAGGAAGAAAGGAAACAAGAGAAGAGATCTTTTATCAGCCAGGAAGGTTCAAGATTAGAAGGGAGGTAGGTGTGTCTGAGGGAGTGGGGAGGGGAGAAGAAGAGGGGGGTGGCAGTAGTAGTAGTAGTAGTGGAGGAAGAAGTAGTTTTAATGACTGGCTTCATATACAATTATCGTTAAAATGGTTAATTAATGTTGTTCCTTGGCAATAGTTGTGCGTCAGAAACCGGTAAATAAGATGCTCTGAGTACGATAATCTGGCAACGGTGTGTAGCAGTAGTAGTAGTAGTAGTAGTAGTAGTAGTGAAAGGTAATCGCAGAGTGAATCGCGTCTCCTAAAATGAATTAATATTAAAAAGAAGTATCGTAAAATGACGTAAATGTAAGGCGAAATAACGTAAAAATCATCCCGTTTTATAAGACGTGACCGCCGCCAGCACCTTACACAACACACACACACACACACACACACACACAGGGGCACCGTTCCATCGTTGCCCTTCTGTCACGTTACAAAAATACATCCGTGGGCCAGAAAGGACAAAAAGAGGACGGACGAGGAGGAGGAGGAGGAGGAGAAAAGAAGGCAACCCACACCGATAGGTCACAAAGGGGGGAGGGGGATGGTCTTGGTGGACTATGTATGTTACCTTCCACGTACCTAGAGAGGCGAAACGGGGTGAGAAGGAAGGAAGGGAGGAAGGGAAGGGACGAAGTGAGGGCAGAGACGTGTGAAGGAAGGAGATGACGAGGTGAGGGTAGTGTGGTGTGAGAGAGGCAGAGGGTTAGAAAAAGAAGGGTGGGGGACTCAGAGATGGAGGATTCGTATTCGGTATATCTATTCGAATAAAAGTTTAGTGTTTTTTCTGAGAGTAATCTGAAAAAATACAACAAACAACAACAACAACAAAACAACAACAGAAAAAAAAGCTGAATAATTTAGGAAACGTCTTAGAATTAGCAATCCCCATAACAAAAAGAAATCGGAATAGCTTGTAATTGTTTCAAAATGCAATAATTAGCGGTCATTCTCCCAGGTCAAATCGCGCCTCTGCCTTACATCACCCAGCCACACAGCCAGCCAGCCACCCAGCCAGTCACGGGCACGCCACCCAGCCAGCCGTGTCAACAGATAGGGAAGGGTCGTTGCTTTTTGCACCTGCGGAGTCGTAAGGGAGCAAAAAAGTGGGCCAATGTTCCCGTTCAAAGCCTCGACACCTCTTGCCTTCCTTCCTACCTTTCCCTCTCCCTCTGTCTCTTTCTTTCTCTTCCCTTCCCATTCTTCCAGTCGCCACTTCGTTTGCCTTCATCCTCATATCTCTCTCTCTCTCTCTCTCTCTCTCTCTCTCTCTCTCTCTCTCTCTCTCTCTCAACCTTCACACCTGGCCTAACGTAACTACAACAGGATTTTCTATCTAACAACGCGGGCTCTTTCTTTCCTGCTTTTTACTACAAGTCGCTGTCTGTCAAGTGTTTGGTTAAAGATAACCAACTACGTCCATATCAGACCCTATGACATACCGTTTTTCGCAAATATCTATCAAACGAAGAATCGGATCAGCATGGGGCTTTGGCACAGATTGTTTCACACACTGCTAATTTTTGACGCTATTGTGCAATTTGACTTTGGGTTAAAGAAGACTCGCAGTGTAGTAGTTTAGTCTGTCTATATTTAGTATTTGATTTTGAACAATAACTGAAAAGTCAGAATGATTGAATCACTGATTATGATGACTGATACCGATTAACTTATTGAGTCCGATTTACTGTAAAAAAATAAAAAAATAAAAATAAAATAAAAATCTGTGACCATGCCGCGCTGCAAATGTAGTCTTCGGTAGCTTTCAAAGTACCGCAAAAAGTACCGCAGGATTTTTAGTGCGGTCCGCGGCAATGCGGTATTTTCAGAAATTTTGCGGTAGTGCGGTACTCTTTTGTGATGCGGTATTACCGCACGAAGTATCGCACTTGCCCACCTCTGCGGACAACTACTAATTTTCAATACCCAATCAGTAACAATAATCAAAACAAAACACCCAAAGAACAACCAAACCACGTGGCAAGTTAATCAAACTCATATAAGAATACCTCTTTCTCTGGACCCTGATCTGTTGCTTGCCCAGCTGGTGCTTGAAGGAATTCACCGAGGTGAGGCTAACATATGGCAAGGGAAGACAAGGCAAGGCTAGGTAAGGTAAGGCAAAGTGAGTATTCAACCCTCACAAAACCGCAAATAAAGTACAACAGAATAAAATAAAATAAAAATGTCACAACCGGCGACTTGTTAAGCACAAGTTGGCACCTCTCTTTGTTTTGGTCACGCTCTCAGCTGACTCACGCCGACACGCGGGTACCCACACTCCCACGCCCCTAATTATTCACCTCTGGCGCCGCCGGGACAGGTAAACACTTCCTTAAACCACTCTCAAGCATAAGCCCGTACTATTAAGCGTCTCTGCACCCCAGTTCGCCTCATTGAAAAGCCTCTCGTAGGTTGTTGATGGGATTTTCATGGCCTGTTTTGTGACCCCAGTGATGGTTTTACTCGGCTTTTTTTTATCTTGAACGGGAAAAGCGCCCATAATTACCCGGTTAATCCTCTCTGTGGCCTTGAGAGATAGTCATAATGGGCCTTGGGAAATAGTCATAATGGGCCTTGGGAAATAGTCATAATGGGCCTTGGGAGATAATCACAATGAGCCTTGGGAAATAGTCATAATGGGCCTTGGGAAATAGTCATAATGGGCCTTGGGAGATAATCACAATGAGCCTTGGGAAATAGTCATAATGGGCCTTGGGAAATAGTCATAATGGGCCTTGGGAGATAATCACAATGAGCCTTGGGAAATAGTCATAATGGGCCTTGGGAGATAATCACAATGAGCCTTGGGAAATAGTCATAATGGGCCTTGGGAAATAGTCATAATGGGCCTTGGGAAATAGTCATAATGGGCCTTGGGAAATAGTCATAATGGGCCTTGGGAGATAATCACAATGAGCCTTGGGAAATAGTCATAATGGGCCTTGGGAGATAATCACAATGAGCCTTGGGAAATAGTCATAATGGGCCTTGGGAGATAACCACAATGAGCCTTGGGAAATAGTCATAATGGGCCTTGGGAGATAACCACAATGAGCCTTGGGAAATAGTCATAATGGGCCTTGGGAGATAATCACAATGAGCCTTGGGAAATAGTCATAATGGGCCTTGGGAATCGCTGCTACCGGGTTAAACAAACACTCATGAGAACCTGATTAATCTCCTTTTCGGCCATTGGAAATACAGTTGATATGAGAGGTGGAAGCGTCTATTACCAACCTAATCCCTTGCCTCCTCCTCTTCCTTGCCAGGGCAGGAGTATATGAGAACAAACGTGGATAACGACACTGACCAGAGCAGCTCCAATGAGGGGGTGAGGGTCATGGACACCTCCGAGTGGGTGGAGGAGATGAACAAGATGCACATCCACCGTGCCGACATGAACAAGCTCATCATGAACTACCTCGTCATGGGTAGGTTTTGGGGGTAGAGGTGGGTCTTCTGTAAGGGTGTAAGAGAGAAGAGATTGATGGTGGTGATGCATGGTATTTTGCAGGTTTAATAAGGACATGGTGTGCCTGCTGTGGGTGTTGGAGAGAGGGAATTGATGGTGATGGGTTGTTAATGGGATGGTGCTAACTGGATGAATCTCTGTAGTGTGTGTAAGAGAGAGGGGATTGGTGGTGGTGGTGGTGGTCGATGTAATAATGAGATAGGTGATGGGTGTGTCTTGGGGTGGATGGGTGGGTATCTGTAAGGGTGTGAAAGAAGGATGGTTAATGGTTATGGATAAATATTCTGTGGGTGAAAGAAAGGAGGATTGAGATTGAGTACTAGTTGTATCGGTTTTGGTTTGGGGTGGATGTTTTGTGGGTGAAAAAAAGGTGATGGGTGTGTCTGGTGGTAACGAGGATAGGTGATAGGTGGGTCATCTGAAGGGTGTAAGAGAGAGGTGTTAAGTGGTGATGACGATGGTGGGTGCGTCTTTTGTGGGGAGTAAGAGAGGATACTAGTGGTGATAGGTGGTGTTGGTGGTTGTGATGGAGGGGATGTCTTCTGTAAGGTGTACGAGAGAGGAGATTGGTGGTGATGTGCAGTAGTGGCGGGGGGAGTGTTCTGTAAGTGTAAAAAAAGAGGAGAAATTAGTGGTGATGTATTGTGGTGGTGGTGATGGTGGTTATCTATTCTATGAGTGTAAAAAAAAGGAGGATAATCTTGCTTTTATTTAAATGTATCTTCTCTCTCTCTCTCTCTCTCTCTCTCTCTCTCTCCGCCCCAAACAGAGGGGTTCAAGGAGGCAGCTGAGAAGTTTTCCGTGGAGGCAAACATCAAGCCGCCAATGGACCTGGATCAGCTGGACGAGCGGATCCGGATCAGGACGGCCATCCAGAACGGGCAATTTCAGGAGGCGATGCGGATGGTGACAGCGCTGCATCCTGAGATCCTGGACGATAACTCTCAGCTATACTTCCACCTCCAGGTTAGGACGCCCCTCTCTCTCTCGCCCCTCTCACCTCGCACTCCTGCTCTTCTCCTTGTCTATATCTTTGCTTGCTCTCATTCCTTGCTTTTATTACCTCCCTATCTCTCTCTTCTAATGCGCAACTTTATTTCGTGCTATAGATAAGGATGCCCCTCTCTCACCCTCTCAATTCTGCTGTCCTTGCCTTCGTCTCTTTATACTGTCTCATCCTTTCTTGTTTCCATTGCCTCCCTCATCTATCTCATGGTTTTACTTCTAGCTATATGTAAGCAAGGATGCCTCTCTCCCCCCTCT
Organism: Eriocheir sinensis; assembly: GCF_024679095.1. NCBI lineage: Eukaryota > Metazoa > Arthropoda > Malacostraca > Decapoda > Varunidae > Eriocheir > Eriocheir sinensis. The sequence continues at coordinate 27,574,926 of NC_066512.1, forward strand.
GCCCTGCTCTACTTGCCTCCTTTCACCTCCATTTACTCACACTCCTCCTTTCTTTTATTACTTCCCTCCCTCTCTCTCTCTTCTTCTAACTCACAACTTTACTTCTAGCTGTAGGTAAGGATGTGTCCCTCTTGCCCTTCTCACCCTTAAATTACCACCAGGGTCATAAAACTACCCATGGGAATGCCTAAAACTCCTTCAACAGTCTTATCAAATGTGTTTACTTGGGTGCCAAAATGTTTAAGAATATGACGCTTAACATCTTACCCTCTTCCACCTTGCCTTCCCTCCCAGAACAAAACAAACCTCAAAAGTTTCAACCTCCCACCCTCTCCTACTCAGCCTTTCCCCCACATGAACACTGCCCTAAAAAGTCTCCACCCTTTACCCTCTCCTACTCTCCCATTCTCTCCAACAACAAAACAAGCCTCACAAGTCTCCCCTTCCCTCCAACAACAAAACAAGCCTCACAATTTTCCCCTTTCCCTTCCCCCCACAACAAAACAAGCCTCACAAGTCTCCCCGTCTCCCTTCCCCCCACAACAAAACAAGCCTCAAGTCTCAACCTTCTACCCTCTCACCCTCTTCCTTCCCCCCACAGCAACAAGTCCTGATAGAGCTGATCCGCGAGGGCCGTGTGGAGGAGGCAGTGGTGTACGCACAGGACCACCTAGCGGAGAGGGGCCAGCGAGACCCCTCCATCCTCAACGAGCTGGAGCGCACCCTGGCTCTCCTTGCCTTTGACCAGCCTGATGCGTCCCCCTTTGGCGACCTCCTCCACCCTTCCCACCGCCAGAAGGTGAGACAGAGAGAGAGAGAGAGAGAGATTTACATAGATATTCAAACCACACAGACTCTATGGTTGAGACTAGGTGGTCTGTCCTAAACCAAATTGAAATTACGTATGTCAAATCTAACGGCCACCAAGACTTTGCATTTCTATCTTAGTGAATGTTAAGGTGGAAGACATTGCAGCCGAGTTTGTTTTTATTTGAATCAGTGAGAGAGTTTTCTTTTTAGGCCACCTCATATTTAGTTAAAAGAACAAATGTACTACAAGGCAGTCTTTTTATATAGCCCTTGATCTGTTTCCTTTATTGTAAATCACACACACACACACACACACACACACACACACACACACACACACACACACACACACACACACACAGTTAGAGCTAAAAACATCATGAATTTAAAAACCAAGTTAGATAGAAATATAGAGATGGGACAATGCAAGCTAAACTCAACCCCCGTACACAACAACTAGGTAAATTCAACTATAGATAAACACACACACAGAACATAAACATATGGAAACAAAACCTCAAATCCCATACACTACAACTAGGTAAACACAACTATGGGTAAACACACACACATCCCCACCACCCTATAACCCAAGACAGATAACCCAGACTGTCCCTCATCCCCAGGTGGCCAGCGAGCTCAATGCAGCCATCCTGCGGGCCCAGAACCAGGAGGAGACGACACCCCTCCTGGCGGAACTCCTCAAGTTGCTACTCTGGGCCCAGGACGAGCTCACCAAGAAGAAGGTGCAGTTCCCCATCATGAAGGACCTCATCAAGGGACAGATAGAGGAGCCCAAGTGAAGATAGGGAGTTTTTAGGGGTCTTTTTTTTCTTTCTTTTCTTCTTCGCCATATTTTTCTCTTTCTTCAGCTTTTCTCATCTTTCCTATGGGGTTGCTGTTCCTCTTGCTATGCCTGCTGTCTCCATTTATTCCTATCATTCATATTGCATTCCTCCTCCAATCTGTTTGCCGTCTACCCTTCTTTTATGCCATCTCTCCATCTTCTCCTTAGCTTTTCTCTCTTCCATCTTCTTACAGCCTCCATCTCCAACACTCTTCTGTTTGTTCTTGCTGTTCCTGGTATCTTCATTTACTCCTGTCCTTCTTGTCTTGCTCCTCCTCCAATCCCTTTGCTATCTAGTCTTCTTCTATGCCATCTTCTATGCCTTCCTCTCCTTTCTTTCTTCCTGCAACCTCCATCTTCAACACTCTTCTACCTGTTCCTGCTATTCCTGATGTCTTCATTATTTCCTATCCTTTATGTCCCTCTCCTTCAAACGTTTGCTGTCCTGTCTTCTACTGTGCAATCTATCCATCTTCTTGACCTTCTTGTTTCTTCCTGCAACCTTTCTATCTCCAACACTCTTCCAATATCAAAACTCCCATCACTTGCTATTCCAATGAAGTAAGGCAGAGGAAGTTGCCCCCAAGAAGAGATTGTCGAGATGTGTTTGTACTTCATTTTTTGCTGTGGGTAAAGAAGTGTGTGTGGATGAGTGGATGAGTTGAGTGTATCCTGCTGTGGGAGAGGAAGAAGAGTGAGAGAGCATGGGACGTTGAGGTTGATCGAGGTTTGTCTTGCGATGTGAGGCTGGGGAGTGTGTGGTTGACTGGCTCAGCTGATGATATGAGTTAGTACACTATGAAAGTCTTGTGTTCAAGTGACTGGATTCATGCTGAGAGTTGTAGTAGGAAAGTATGTTTTTATTAAGTCATGGTAATTGGTCTGTCTGTCTGTCTTTTTATGTTACCATAAATTCAAGCTTTGTATTGCAGTCCAGTTACTGACCAAGTTACTTAATTCCAGACTGTTCATAATAGCCAGTCACAATCAGTCATGTCACTAATAAAATAAAAACTTGTACTACCTCCCTGATAGTTGTACATCATCTGGTATGAGTTGCTGGCTACCCATATAGTACACTATGTCAAGTTATTGTATCTAAGCAAAGAGAAGTTAGGTAGGTAGGCTGTCTGCCCCCAGTAAAGTTAGCTAAGTTACCTATCATCTGACTTGTTGAGGTTAGGTAGACAAGCTGTAGTGAGGCCTTTACCAAAGGTCTTACATGTTAAGGCTGTCTTACAGTAACACTTAGCACAATTGCTAGTTATGTTCTTCATAGCATTCAATTGATTAGTTCTTAGATACAATAAAACTACTGCCCTCTTTTATTACTTTTAGTGAAAATATGTGATTGATGAGAAAGCTTAGCTTTGAATCTCCTCAAATTTTTTATTAAATAAAAAGAAACATAGTTGCTGCATCTCCATTTTTTATGCATCCTTTTATTTTTACATTAAAAAGATAATTATGGCTTTGACAAAAAATATAATAATTGTTTAACCACCTCCGTGTTGTAATGGTTAAGCATTTCAGCGTCGAGTACACACATATTGAGAGGCTTGCGTAGGGGGTTGGGCATGTCCACAAGCCTGGTAGTAGACTTTTCTTTTATACCATGGACGTGAAAATAAATCCTTAGAATCCGATTAATCTCCACTTCGGCTTTTGGAAATAACTGATGTGAGGCGGGGGCGTCTGAGAATACCGATATGTGTTTCTTGCGGTGCCCAAAGACCTTCCCTTGATCCCCTCATCCTCTTCCCCACTAACACGGCCTGCCCACCTGCCGTAGCCTACTCTTAAACATGAATTACTTAACTATCACCCTCGGTTATGGTTGAAGTTAATATTATAATTGCGTGTTCAGTTATTACCCAAGATAGTACTAAAAAAAATTAATAACAGTCAAGCAGGTTAGCGTGTCTAACTACGAATCTGGGGGCCCGAGTTCGAATCTTGATGTTCATTTTGAGGCAACATTTCAGTTGAGTCAACTTAGCTCGTGGTCGACCAGCGACCGGCCACACCACTTATTGAGAATTATGAATATTACAACTTTTTTTTAACTTTACCAAACAGAGAAGAAATAGGAGAATAAAGATAAAATAAAAAAAAAAAGTTAAGTTAGGGCAGGGCAGGGGCTACAGTTGGCCAGTGCTCATCGTGGCCTCCGTGCCCATCTATCTCAGAAAAAAAAAAATAAAATATAAAAAATATGGAGTTTACTTTCTTTAGATCTTTACATAATATGGGCTGAGACGGAAGCGTGGCCTCTGGCCTCTTCTCTCGTCTCATCTACGTTTAATCATCCTCCTAAAAAAAAATAAAGAATAAAGACCGAATTCGTTACCCTCGTCTTTCTCCTCCCCAGCGTTGCCAAATTATCGTACTCATCGCATTGCATTTTCATAGCTTCGGACCGACAACTATGGCAAAAAGGAAAAACAGAGCATCAATAAATAACAGCTTTAACGCTAACTATAATTTTCTATCGTTATTTGTGCAGGTACGAGAGTTTGCGGCTTAAAAATGATAAATACAATGTGGTGAATACGATAATATGGCAACACTGCGTCCTCCCCCTCCCACTCACCCTCTCTCATTTGCTTCCTCATTTAACACGTCACGCCCTCTCTGTACTCACCGTCCTCGTGGCCACAGGTGCTCGGGTGCTCCGTGGTCTTGGTGGCGGCGTGGCGGATGTCCAGGAGCTTTAATAGTGACGTGACACAAGAAAAAGTAACGATTGACCAGCAGACAACCCTCCGCCGCCATTGTGAATCCCGCTCGGGTGACACGAAATGAACCAACGAGTTTTTTTCTTTTTTTCCTCCGTTCGTAGTTGGATTCTCGGCTTCATCCCATAGACTTCACTGCTTAAAACTTTCTACTTTTCTTACATTTTCTATAATGCTGCTCTTCTTTCAAGTGAGAAGACCAACATTAATTTATCTCACCATTTTTTTTTTATAACCGTTCCTTTTCCAACCTCTTTCGTAGTAATTATACAGCATTAATTATCTTTTCTACCTTGTATCTTCCCCTTGAACAGATATGAATGAGACATATGCACAGTCCCTTATGTCTGCTCCCTTAACCCGGTAGCAGCAGGGATCATATTTATTAATGGTCCCTCCAAGCGAGAAAAATGAGAAAAAAATAATCACTCACACAAACCATTTCATAATATATATCAAAGCATTTGTGATCAGTTTATGCATCACCTATTTTTGGGGGTTTATATCATGGCACAAATTTGGCCCGTCGCTGCTACACGGTAAAGCCACAAATTTGGCCTGTCGCTGCGACCAGGTTAACTAAATCAAGGCCTATATTTTTTTAGCACTTGTCCCCCACCATTGTATCTTTTTAGCTTCCTGGTGCTACTTACACATGTATTCTTAGTTGTATAATCACACTCTGTACTGCCTGGGGGTTGGGATGGCATGATCCTCCCTTCTCCTTTGTTGTTTTACTTGCAACAATAAACTATCAATCAATCAGTCAACTTGAGTTCTTAACCTATTTCTTTATATTTTTTCTACATATTTCCTGTTTTTACTTGCTTTTTTCTTCCCTTACTAAGAAACATGAAAGAGAAGGCCAATGCCCGCAAAATCTTCTACCCTCAGATTTTGCAACATTTCCAATCAAACTTCTTTCCTTATTATTATGAATCATTAGTGTTGTTGCTTTTTACTTCCTTTTTTCAGATTTTGCTACATTTCCAATTCAATTTCTTCCCTACTTCTTATTATGAATCATTAGTGTTGTTTCTTTTTACTTGCTTTTTTCTTCCCTTACTAAGAAACATGAAAGAAAAGACCAATGCCCTCAAAATTTTCTACCCTCAGATTTTGCAACATTTCCAATCAAACTTCTTTCCTACTTCTTATTATGCATTATTATTTTTTTTTTCTGCTTTTCTTTTCCCTATTCTGTAAGACATCAATGAAGAAGACCAACACTCTCAGACTACAACATTTTATTCAACCTTTGTGCTGCTCTCTTGCTTATCAATTGTGCATCATCAGCACACACACACACACACACACACACACACACACACACACACACACACACACACACACACACACAAAAAAAAAAAAAAAAAAACACAATGTGAGGCTATACTGATGTCACATTTTCTGCTCGTGACATGAGCTAACACACACACACACACACACACACACACACACATCTGGATTGGTTCTGTGGAGGTTCTGTCCCCAGCACTAGTATGGTTGGCTGACTTTTTTTTTTTTTTTTTTCACAGTAATGGAAGCACCTGGGTGAGGCCGGCCGGCTAGATGGGGACCTCAACTTCCTCTTCAAAAACATGGGAGACACATGAAAATCTACACCTTTTAAGTTATCTACAAACGTCAATTTTAAATACTTACATATAAAACTTTAAATTATGGTCTTTGAAGGCAATTGGCTACTTCCTATCCCTAACATCACTGGCTGACTATGGAAAACCTCCCCAAATTAGGCTAAACTAGTTGAGGTTGGTAGTTCTTGGTTGCCTCTGAAGTGAATGTTATGAAGCCCCTTCCCTCCACTAGTGCCAAATTTAGCAAGTGTTGTATTAGTATTTATTAACAGTTCCGTGGCTAGTTTGGCTATTTAACCCTATTTTTGGGACGGAGTTAGCTAGAAGTGTTGGATTCTCACAGTTAAGTCGATATATTACAAACCCAGTTGTAAAAAAGTGATATATAAAAAAATCAACAAAACCAGCTAACCATGCCTTGAAAGACAGGTCGAAAAAGATGAATCAGCCACGTTATTGTTACTGAAGACTAATACGACGCCTAGAAAATCTGGCATAAAACTAAAGCTACTGGAATTTCAGGCAGGGAATGGTGCGTTAGAGCTTGGCATGGGGCCCCTTTAGTCAAGCAGAGGCCATCTTGTTCCTCAGGTTCTCGGCCAGTTTGTCCAAGAACTCGAAGGTGTTGAGGTAGTCAGCCCGCGTCACGCTGCAAAGGAAGGTCAGGTTAGTCTTGCCTGAGAGTCTGTTAACCCGGTAGCTGCAGAGATCATGTTTCTTAAAGGTCCCTCTAAGGCTAAGCGAATAAATGAGAAAAAATCATCACTCACGCAAACCATTTCATAATATATATCAACGCATTTGTGATCAGTTTATGCATCATCTATTTTGGGAGGTTTATATCAAGGCAAAAATTTGGCCCGTCGTTGATACACGGTAAAGCCACAAACTTGGCCCATCGCTGCTACCAGGTTAAGGGTAGATCTGCCATTTTGTTTACACCATTCCATGAAGGGCATCAAGGAAAAAAAAAAAAAAATTGATATATACCCAAACAGAGTCCCCTCGATGAGCAGACAAAAATAAGAGACAGTGACAATAAAGTAAGAAGATTGAAAAAAAGGACAAAAACAATACCTTAGGAGTTAAGACGAGGGCGTTGACTTATGTTCTAAACTTATCAGTCATGACTCATATCAATCACTGCTTATCAGGAAAAAATATATATATTGTCTGGTAAATTGAGGCAAGCTAATCTATACACACTATTCCAATTCTTACATTATGAAAAAAATATATACTCTTTGGGAAATTGAGCTCAGGTACAAAAACGAACAATGGTCAAAATAAGGCCTGATACACTTTTCCTATGCATTCTTTCCTTACTTGTTTGTCTTTTGACAGATTAATCTTGTAATGTTCCGTATTATAACTCCTTAACTTGTATATACATCTGGCACCAATGAATCTATTTGCTAAATCTCTTAAGTGTGCGTGTGTGTGTGTACAGTCCCAAGACCCTCACCTGGCCATGCCCTTGATGCAGATGGCGAGGTCTTTGGTCATGGCGCCAGACTCGATGGTCTCCACACACACCTCCTCCAGGCCTGTTGAGAACTTGGCCAGTGCATCGTTGTTGTCCAGTTTGGCGCGGTGGGCCAGGCCGCGCGTCCAGGCATAGATGGAGGCTGGGGGAGGATCAGGAGTCAGTCAGGGATGTACTAGAACTAACAATACTTTCTAGTCAAAGCTCATTCCTATGCTGTCCAGTAAGTCAGCAAAAGTTAGTTACTGTTGTCTTCACTCTGTTATTCCCATCACTAATAAACTCTTGAGCATCTCTTCTTACACTTCATTTCCTTTCTTTTCTATGACAAAGTTTTCTCATGCCTGCCACTATTAAACTCTTGAACACCTCTCCTCTACTTTATTTCCTTTACTTCCTGTGACAACCTTTTTCACATGTCATTAGTAAACTCTTGAGCAGCTCTTCTTCTATATCTCCTCCTTCCTGTGACAATCTTTTTCATTTCCCACTAGTAAACTTTTGAGCAGCCCTTCTATATCTCCTCCTTCCTGTGACAATCTTTTTCATTTCCCACTAGTAAACTTTTCAGCAGCCCTTCTTCTACTATATTTCCTCCCTCATGAGACAAATTAATTCATAAAAAATCATTAAGATCTCTGAAAGGGCATCAGGGGAATATAAAAACAATTTGATAGACCTAAACTGACCTGGAGACTGAGTGAAGGAAGACATGAGAAGGATAACATCAGGGAGGAGAGAGTACATGATCAAGAGTGGGAGACTCAAAGCCCGTCAACCCCCATAAGGCAAAATATGGACGTTAAACGATAAGAAGAAAAGAGAGACACCCAAACAAGAGTCCCCTCAATGAGCAGACATGGGTATGAAAAATTAAAAAGACAGAGATAAAGCAGGTTACCTATGGGGTTGGTGGAGGTCTCCTTGCCCTGCTGGTGCTGGCGGTAGTGCCTCGTGACTGTGCCGTGTGCTGCCTCGGACTCCAGCGTGCGGCCATCTGGACACACCAGCACAGATGTCATCAAGCCCAGAGAACCTGAAGGAGAGGCAACACTCATCAGGACCCATTTGTGTTCTTGGACATGGAAGTGAAAAAAGGCTAAACATAGGTGTTGGAGGAAAGGAATGCAGAAATAGTTAAGGAGTGAAAGAAGGATGGAAGGAAAGAAAAAGAGAACAGTCAAGGGGAAGATCGTTAAGATTAGTGTTCTTGGACATGGAAAATGAAGAGAAATTAAAAGGTATTGGAAAGAAAGAAATCAGGCAATACTTGTTAATGAATGAAGGGAGGAAAGAAAGACTTGTTAAAGTGAACATCTTTAAGATGCATATATGTATTCAGAGACATTATGGCAAGTAAAGAGGTGGAGAAAGTATGGAAGAACTGTGTATGTGTAGAGCAAAGTAAGATCCTTAAGACTCATTTGAGTTTTCAGACACAAGAGCAAGTCAAGAGGTGAAGAAAGAAAGGAAGGCCATGAGGGAGAGCCACCAAAGCCCTGGGATTGAAGCAAGGCAAAAAGGAACACCCACCATAGCCCTGGGCCACGGAGTCTGACTGCACATCCCCGTCGTAGTTCTTGCAGGCCCAGACAAAGCCACCCTCGCTCTTCATGGCTTGAGCCACCATGTCATCAATCAGCCGGTGCTCGTACCAGATGCTGGCATCCTCATACTTGGTCTTGAAGTCCCTGCAACACAGAGAAGAAAGGTCCCTGAGGCCCTGTGGGAGACTAGGCTGATCTACATAGTGAAGTTTTGAGGATATGTGTTTGTGTTGTAGAGATGTACTGTTAGAAATGGCTTTATTTGTCTTTAGAAATGTCTTAGAAATGAGTTTATTTGCTTAAAATGTATCTGTGACGAAAGTTTCTCCCAGTTTATATTTTAGTGAAGTTTTAAGGATAAGTGTTTGTGTAGTGGAAATGTAGTGTTAGAAATGACTGAATTCTAATTACTTGACAGATCTTTTGTGACGAAGGTATTACCCATAGCACGTCTTTACTTTATTTCCTTTCCTTCCTGTGACACCTTTTTCATTTGTCACTAATAAACTCTTGAGCAGCCCTTCTCCTATATTTCCTCCTTCTAAGATGATCATGATGTATCAGAACTCTACAATACTTTTAGCCTCCATCTTTGGGTTAACTGACTGCTATGAACTATGGGCTACCCTGGCTGACTACATTTAATTGTTTGATGTCTCATTTCCCTGTGTATATTGCCTATTACATCTGTGGTCAATAAACTACCTGACTAACTATATCTATGTGTCAGGTCAAGAAGCATCAAGAGTGTGGTAAGCTTGGAGGATCACAGGCAAGGTTGATTTCTATGGACCACACTGGAGATCAAATTTAATTGTTTGATGCCTAGTTTCCTTGTGTATATTGCCTATTGTATCTGTGGTCCACAAACTATCTAGCCATCTATCTGTGTGCAATAATAGTGTGATAAGCTTGGAGCATCACTGGTGGGGCTTTTTTTGTTTTCTGATTTTGTTGCCCTTGAGCTGCTTCCATTGCTGTAAAAGAAAAAAATAAATAAATAAATAAGTGAATGAAAAAAGGCTGTGGTACTGGCCGGCTGTCCCTCACCTCTCATACACCTCCTCGAAGATGTCCTTGAAGCGGCCATCATACTTCTTGAGGATGGTGTTCTTGGTGGACATGTAGAGTGGCAGCCGGCGGTCCAGCGCATACACCATGGAGGCGTGCGCGAAGGCCCTGCAGGGGTGGAGGGGAGAGGGGAAGGGACTGTGAGCCTTGCCAAGCGTTAGTTCAGCAAGGAATAATAATCTTCTTTCTGTTTAGCATCCTTGTTTTCCATTATGGGGTTGGACGGTAAGTAAGGAAGGAAAAGGAAAAAATATATTTGTATCTCGTCCTTCTTTCAAGGCAACAGAAGGCAAATGAAGGCTCAACAAAACTAAACAAAATGCACATAATGATAAAAAACACGGATTTTCCTCTCAACAGTGAAAAAAGTAATATGAAATTGTTGCCATTCTTTCAAGGTAACAGCTAGTGAAGGGCTCGACTATACAAAACAAAACAAAATGCCCACAATAATAAAAATCAGGTTTCTCTCTCCAATGTGAAAAGAGAAAAGGTGATATAAAGTATGAATGAAGGGATGAAGGGAATGAAGAGGCGAAGGGCTCAACAAAACAACAAAACGCACACAACAATAAAAGAACACTGACTTATCTCTCCACTATGAAAAAAAAAGAAAAATGTTGAGGTTTGAATGAAGGGATGAAGGGAATGAAGAGGCGAAGGGCTCAACAAAACAACAAAATGCACACAACAATAAAAGAACACTGACTTATCTCTCCACTATGAAAAAAAAGAAAAATGTTGAGGTTTGAATGAAGGGAAAGAAGAGATAAAGGCTCGACTAAACAACAAAATGCACACAACAATAAAAGAACACTGACTTAGCTCTCCACCATGAAAAAAAAAGAAAAATGTTGAGGTTTGAATGAAGGGATAAAGGCTCGACTAAACAACAATATGCAGAGAACAATAAAGAACACTGATTTCTCTCTTCACTGTAAAAGAAAGTAACATGAAATAAGGTTATGTATTACTCATTGTCTAAAATTAAAATAAACATTTCTGCCTAAATCATAAGCCAAAAATGAGGTCCTTCTTTTCACAAATAATAGAAAAAATATTACTAAGGCAGTTTGTTAATGATGGTGATGATGTTTAAATGTATAAAATAACAATGTGTGACGCAAGGACAAACACAACCCTGAACACGTCGAGCAGGTTGACCAACCCCTGACCTGATGGAGTCGTCGGTGTTGAACATGCCGAGGGCCACGCCGGCTCCCTTGAAGTCGTTGATTACTTCCTTTATCGCTCCGCTGCTCCCGTCGGCCGGCGTCCAACTGATCTCCAGCTTCCCGGCACCAGGTACCACAAAGTCCACGGCTTTGTACTGGAAAGGTGCTCAAGTCTCACTAACTCTGACCCTTCACTGGCTACATAATGTCACATTACACATCATTATTACTATTATGACTTCACTGCCTACATTGCCCAAACTATAGCACATTTTTAAACATTATCATTACTACCATTAACACAAATCTGGGCTCACCTTCATGGTCTATCCTCTCTACCTATTTAATGGGCCTCAATCTGAAACCTTCATTTGTGTATTGCCTGTACATCTACTGTAAAAATGCAAAGATGGGCAAGAACACACACACACACAGCAATGGCTAAGGTATCAGCATGCAGGCGTGGTGTCCTGGAGGACTCAAGTTCAAGTTCCACCTAACACAACAAGCTGACAATTTTCAGTCATCATCAAGTGACCAAGACACCTCACTTGCTATTCTGATGAACAACAATCAACCCAGACTTTGGTGAACCTCTCTCAAGAGGATCAAGTGGAGCTCTGAGGAGCAGCACGAGCCAACCAAGAATGGAACCACTACAAAACACTTGCCTGCGCCACTAATGGACTGGGGCTGACCAGTAGGCCCCTTCATGAAAGCCTACTGGTGCTATGACGTATGTAAAAACACACACAGACACATACACTCCTCTGCTCTGGCAGCTCAGTGGTAAAGTTCTGCACTGCCAGGCTATGCAACCTGACAGGCGGAGGTTTGAGCCCTGCTCAGGCCGGGATTTTTCCGCTGACAAGGAGTGGTTACTGTCCCCCCTTAAGCAAGGGGGATGGTGTGTGTGGTGTGTGAAGGTCCCAGCAGTACTCTGAGATCGATTAATAAGCCTTGCTCCAATCGGGAGGGTACTTGCTGGTGATGAAGTGTCCAGCTCATGATCAGGTCATGGGTGAATTACACACACACACACACAGACACACATCCTTACCTGGTCAGCGTGGGCGTGGCGACCGATGACGATGGGTTTCTTCCAGCCTGGCACCAGGCGAGGGATGTTCTTGCAGATGATGGCCTCACGGAACACAGTGCCACCAAGGATGTTCCGGATGGTGCCGTTGGGGGACTTCCACATCTTCTTGAGGTTAAACTCTGGAGAAAATGACGGGAGAGTCAAGGAAAGGTGTGCTGGGAAGCATATGAGGTGATTATTTTTGAGAAGTTAGAAGGGGTTGACATCACAAACAGGTGTCAACCCCACCACCACCCACAACCCCTTTTTTTTTACTTTGCAGCAGTGGTTCTCAACCTATTCTTACTATGTACCCTTTGAGGTTCTTCTGAAGTGATGTAGTCCTCACCCAGAACTTGAGAAACAAATGCTAGTTAACATATAGTTAATCCAGATTAATATGCAACTAGCCCTACATATGTGGATTAAAACAGAAATAATCTCTGCTAACCAGTATAAACAAAAAGTCTGTGATGCTTTATAGGAAATGGTGTTGCACTACTACAGAAAACCCTGATACTCTGAAAACTCGTGTACCCTAAACATTTCCCTCAGATACCCTTTGGGGTACATATATCCAAGGTTAAGAACCACTCCTCTAACCCAATCCTGTCTTACCTAACCTAACCCAAATCAATCTAACCCAACACAACTGAACATAAACCATAACCCCAAACACAATACTCCACAACCAGACATCTTTCACTTTTCCATCCAAATCCAAATAGATCCAATCACATCCCCAACCAACCCACCTTCCACCCTCTTCTCGTCGGGGGTGATGGTGGCGCACTTGATGCCCACGTTGAACTTTTTGATGGCGTTGGCGCAGTCCACCGTCACCTGGTCGTTGGTGGCGTCGCGGTTCTCCATGCCCAGGTCATACGTGTGCAGCTCGACATCGAGGAAGGGTAGGATCAGCTTCTCCTTGATCAGGTCCCAGATGATCCGTGTCATCTCATCCCCCAGCACCTCCACCACCGGGCCGCCTGCAACCACGTAAAGTAAAGATTTATCATCTTTTATTTCTGGATCACTGCAGAATAAGCATCATCATCAGATCAGGGATCAAAAGAATGAACAAATACCAACATATCAAGTCATATTGTACACATATCAAGCCATATCATATTAATGTATATATAACATAGCCACTTTTCCATTTATAATAGCTCAGAAATTAAGGGACTAAGGGGAATGAAGTTATTATACAGTTATAGAAGTATCCCCCGAATTACAGTTGGGTTACATCCTGGAAAAGTAATCATGAAGCAAAACAATTGTGTGCATATCAAACTTGAGGTTTAAAAAATAGGGATGCATTCCTGGAATTGAATATTATGTGACCTACAACCCTAATACATATGAAGTGTTTTATGGACTGCACTGTATCTAAATCATTACCAAAGCAAACAGAGCAGCACCATTGCAGGAGTTATTTGTTTCCTCTCTCTATATTCTCTCTCTCTCTCTCTCTCAACAAAATAAATAAATAAAAAACTACACATTCATTTGTCGGCATGTGAGGCATTTGTACACATATCCATCTCTCGGTCACTTAGTATGTTAGTATGTACTCATTTCTATGCAAGAGAGGATGAGGACAGTGACAGGGCAGCTTCATTGTCCCGGCCACTCCCTCCTATCAGGCAACCGGAGTCACCTTTGGCCAGCCTTCTCCTCCTCCTGCCAAGGTCCAGTGATTAGTCTTATCTCCCAGCACTGCCCTCTGGACCCCTGGGGCAGGTGCTCTCCAGAGGGCAGTGACAGGGACCTGCATCACCCTGCGCCACACTTTTCTAGGGTGAAGGTGACATACTGAAATTATGTTGGCATTTATAAGGGTTGTTGTTTCCACATACTTATTAGGTGGTATATACTGGCTACTGATACCATGTTATTCCTCTATGAGTCATTTGTATGGATTATTTATACATAGTCATATTCCTCTTTTAGTATATAAGGCTGAATGTGAAGTGAACTTGTGTGTGGGTTATTCCTGTACTGCATATAACAATATCATGGGAAGTATTTTAGGTTTAGTTAGTGTTTCATTCCCTTGTTGGTATATTAGGTTGAATATGGAGTAAATTTGTGATGTTATTCCTGTTCTGCATATTACATGGAAAGTGTATTAGGTTCATCTTGTGTGTTATCAGGTGATGTGGTGAGGCCGAGATCAGTCCTTCACCTCCTTATCTCGTGTTATCAGTCCAGTAGTGACTGACGTAACACCCACTGTACCTTTCCTCTATGTGAGTGTATGTGAATTAAGTAAGCTCTTAACTCTTATCTAACACCCAAGATTTCTTTTTTTTTCATGAGTTGTAACACTTACCTATCACCCATTATGCTATTTTACCCTTTCTTCAACAATTGCAACACTTAACTAACACCCATGACTTCCTTTTTTCTATTTCTTCATGAGTTGCAGACTTGAACCTTTCCTTTTGCCCTTGTGTAACTTTCCTCTGAGTGCGTGGGTGTGTGAATTAAGCTCTCAACACCTGTTTCTACTTTCTTTTACTATTTTTTCATGAGCTGCAACCATGACTTTCTTTAAATCTTTTTTCACGAGTTGCAGCGCCTATATCCAACACCCATTACTTTCTTTTACTCTTTCTTAATGAGTTGCAACACTTATCTATATAGCATCCATTACCTTTAACTCTTTCTTCATGTGTTGCAGTCTTGGACCTTTTCCTTTGCCCTTTTGCATAACTTTCCTCTGTGTGAGCCTGTGTGAATTATGCTCCCTCTTAGTCTTATCTAACACCTATTCATCCATCAGTTTCTTTCTCCCTTTTCTTCTTGAGTTGCAACACTAACATCAATTACTTTTTTTTTCACTCGTTGCAACACTTATCTAACACCCATTACTCTCTTTTTCCCTTATCTGATACCCATTACTTTCCTTTTTCTCTATCTTCATGAGTTGCAACCCTTTAAAACCAACTATAGTGAAACCAAATTGTCGAGTCTGTTTTGGCGTTGGCTCCCACTGGTCCATTTCTCCCCTTTGCTTTGCCACACAGTCCCAACACCTATTTTTTCCTCTCATATGTTACCTATAGCTTACATATGAGAGGAAGGGATAGGTGTTGGGACTGTGTGGCAGAGCAGAGGGGAGGAAAGGACCTGCAGGAGCCTATGCCAGACTGGCCTCGACATATTTGGAAGACTATAAATGCACCAGTAGAAGAAATAGTAATGGCAACTAGTATATGTGTGTGGTTTCTTGGCTCAAATCTCTTATCTAACACCACTGACTTTCCCTTCATATCTTCAAGAGGTTTCAGGATTACTACATAACCATCACCAGCATATAATCTAGCAACATTTCTTCAAGAGGCCACACTATTCTATTCTTTATTATAGGAACAGTGCTTATTGGGCATTTGTTTTGTTTTTACCCTTAGCTGATAAAGTACAGTGCCATCACCAGCTACAATCCAGCCAGCATCATACACTCCCATCCTCATTCATTTCCTTCAGCCTCTACCACAGGAGTCTCTTGGCCTTGAGTCTTGGTGAGCAACAACGTCACTCCCAAGGTTGCCTGCTTCACCCTGCCCAGATATTGCACAATCATGATGTTCCTGAGAGACAGTTCCTGCTTGTGTGAGGTTTTGCATCTTCCAAGGCTGGATCTTAATGCTTTTGGACAAGTTTCTCAGCCTTGATTTTTTGGGGTGTTTAGTGTCCCCAAAATGAGGTGTTTGCTGGAGAGGGGATGTTAAGGAGGGGGAGGGGTTGGGGTGTGAGGGAGAAAGTGTGGAGGGTTAAGTGTGGAGGCCTGAGGGGGAGTGTGGGTGTTCATACATTGGGTGAGGGGCAGGTGGTGGAAAGTGAAAGGGCTCAGCTGGGGGCAGTGATGATGACCAATGATTGAGGAGGAGGAGGAGGAGGAGGATGGGTAGCAGCAGCAGCATCACATTCCTCCATTTGAAAAGCTGAACCCAATTCTTTTTTTTTTTATGATCCTCCAAGCAGAGTTTTGCAGTGCCATTCATGTATACTAGCTATTCACTGCCACACAACCCTTCATTGCCCTCCCTACTGGCTCATATAACCCATAGATCACCATGACTTGTATCTTTTATATCCCTGAACACACACACACACACACCTATATCTATATATATCAATCTCTAGTTTTGTAAGAGTAATTTATTCCAGGTAATGACAGTAGCCTATAACACCTGCATGTGGTTAAGTTGTGGTAATCATCAGCTGGCTAACAAAACTGCTTCTATGTATAAATTTTCAGACAATTTACCGTTTCACCCAACCAACGATTTTCTGACATGGTTCATGTTTTTCTGGTGATAGATGTAGTGAATTGCACGATTTTGTACCTCATTTCCTTTGCAAATGTCTACTTTTCGAGTTATGCATATCCCCGGCCTGTCATGTTCAAGGTTACCCACTACCATGACATCACACATCAACATCTTAAAACATTTTACCACTTTGCTTATCATTCCCTTGGGTCCTTCAGTTTTCAGAAAGTTCATGGTGAGTAGAAATGTCTATCAAGTCTGGACCATGTTTAGTTGAAGTTATGTAAATGCAGCTTGGATGATTAGTGAACTCTAATCCACAGTGAAGTTACATTACATAATCTGCTCACCCCCTTGTCATTCTCCTGTTAATATATGTTTTTTTATCAAGTCAGGACCATGTTTAGTTGAAGTTCTGAAAATGCAGCTTGGATGATAAGTGAACTCTAACCCACAGTGAAGTTGCATTACATAATCTGCACTCCTGTCACTCTTCTGTTACTATGTGTTTATCAAGTCTGGACCATGTTTAGTTTGAATATCGTAAATGCAGCGTGGAAGATATGGCAACTCTTAACCATAGTGAAGTTAATTATTTAATCTGCACTCCTGTCAGGCTGTCAATCTCCTGTAAGTATGTTTGGCCTGGATTGGGGGAGGGAAGGGCTGGAGGCTGTATTATAAAGTCACAGTTAGAGTACAAAACCACCTATGGACTGATGCCACTTGTTTTTTCAGTAAGTGTGCAAATGTCGGTCTTGTTACATCCAAACCAGTCATTCTCTCTCTCTCTCTCTCTCTCTCTCTCTCTCTCTCTCTCTCTCTGTAACATCCTCTTTTCAAGGAGTCACGCCTGGCCACACACACATCACATACACATACACATACACACACACACACACGTACACACATACCACCACGTCCTTCTCTCTCTCTCTCTCTCTCTCTGTAACATCCTCTTTTTCAAGGAGTCACGCCTGGCCACACACACACCACATACACACGTACACACATACCACCACGTCCTTCTCTCTCTCTCTCTCTCTCTCTCTCTGTAACATCCTCTTTTCAAGGAGTCACGCCTGGCCACACACACACACACAAACACGTACACACACCACCACGTCCCTCTCTCTCTCACAGAAGCCGGGTGGGAGGGAAGGAAGTCACAATCAACCTGAGTCAGCATCAATCACACCCACGCCCTGCTGACACGTCCTTCTCCGAGTGCTGAGTCCTAGCCCTGCCTCAGCACTTGCCACCCTCACACCTTCACCTGGCCAGTACTCCAGGTGAGGTGAAAAGGTAAGTCCCACCACCTCCACCAGCCCCCTGAATACAACACCTCCACAGCCGCTTCAGCACCTCAGCACAACACTTCACGCCGCCCAGCACAGTGTTTCAGTCATGCTGGTTTGCTCGAGTGGGTACTTACACGAAATCTTAGACATCTTGGTGATCCTGAGGTGAGATACTTCCTCCCGCTATGGCTGCTGTTCTCAGACTGGGCTGGCTGAGTCAGTGGGCGGGGCTGGGGGCCTGTGGGTGTGGGATGGGCTTCTCCGCGGCTGGCGGGGACAGGGAGGGAGGGAGGGAGGGAAGATTCGTCCCCCGTCCCGTCACTCGCGGCCCGCGGAGTTTGGATGGGTTTTACACTCCTGTGCTATATTATGTTAACATTAAGACAAATAAGTAATACATTAAAAAAGTAAAATATAAATATTAATAATATAATATATAATGAAATGACTATATGTATACATGGAGAGAGAGAGAGAGAGAGAGAGAGAGAGAGAGAGAGAGAGAGAGAGAGAGAGAGAGAGAGAGAGAGAGAGAGAGAGAGAATGTGTATGCTACTGAATATATTTTTCGGCAATTGACTTAGTTAATAAGTGTAAGTGATTTACACTTACATTACACTTGTTTCACATATCTGTTAGTCTGTTACGTAGTCTGTAGGATATATTGAACTTTTGTTTAAAAGATTGATAAGGGAGTGGACGGAGGACGCAGTGGCGTCTCTCAAGGTTAATAAAGCGTCAATACAGGCCTCGCTATGAAAAGATTATCCAAGATTGCGCACGACGAAGCCGGCAATGTAGGGAACTGCATCCTCCCACATCCGTTACTTTCCCCAAACACAGCAACCATAAACGGCGCAGCAGACAGGGATCTTTCTTATTTTTTTTATTCACACACGTTGACACGTCCATCCACCAGGCTCATGGTATGCTGACTGAATGAATGAATGAAGAGAGCACCCAGGGTTGGGTCAAGTCTAGTGTATGGTCAGCAGGGCTGGGCCACGGCCTGGGCAAGGATCCAGCGACGGCGGTCACCAGTCCCAGTATGGCCGCCGGCCGATCAAAATGACCTCACCTTTTCCTTGCATATTTGCCCACGCTCTTGGTAAGACAATAAATATTCCAACTTTTTCCCCAAATATACTAACGCTCCCGTAGGGAGCACGTCCCCCTCTCTTCTGCGGCAAGTTCTGCCATCATACCGCCCACCTGCTGCCCACCCTCCCGCCCTATGCTGTGCACCTGGTTACCTCATTTTCATAGGGGAAAAAAAACGAAATCGGCTTACATTAATATAATATGCATAATCAGTATAAACATTTCACAAAACAGTATAACGGGACTCTTTCAGCACACACACACACACACACACACTCACGCACGCAGTTTGGCCATCTCCATCTCCTCGTCTTCGTCCTCCGCCTCTCGCGCACTGATGAAAAAAAAAAAATAACAACATAGCATCATTTGTGATCTCTCTCTCTCTCTCTCTCTCTCTCTCTCTCTCTCTCACACACACACACACACACACACCGTTACGAAGGGAAGGGAAGGAAGGCATACTATACATGCTTCATCCATTTCTTGTGGATTCTATAAGTCGTGGATTTCAGAGTGGCAGAAAACTTAAAAGGAACCGTATCCTTGACCTAAAACCTAACTTAACCTACCCTAACTTAAGCTCTTAATACTTGGGCATGAAGGATTAAAAAAGGGCCTCGAGAACACCGCCCCGGGTACAGAGGTGCCCACAGACATTCTTGAGGTGAAACACAACACTCGGAGGGAAGGAAGAAGGTGGAAGCAAGTCTCTCTCTCTCTCTCTCTCTCTCTCTCTCTCTCTCTCTCTCTCTCTCTCTCTCGTACCTGAGGGGGCGGCAGCGGCCTTCCTCCAGGTCGGTGATGGTGTCGGGCAGTATGTGGCCGAGCGTCTCCCAGAGCGGCAGCGTCGACAAGGCCGCCGCGAAGGCCCCGATGCCGAACACAAGCGACGGCGCCAAGGGGTACACGGGACCCTGGAGAATTACATAGAATTACATAGAAAATCAGACCACACAGACCCCATGGTCCAGACTAGGTGGTCTGTCCTTAAACCTAAGTGATTCTACATTAATCAGATGGCTCCAAAACGTTGCTTTTCTACTCTAGTTAATATTAAGTTGAAGGAAGTGACGGTCGAGCTTGTTTTTAAAGGAGTCAATCGTGTTACACTGGACCACTGACGGTGGGAGCTTATTCCATTTTCGCACTACAACGTCGGTGAAGAAAAATTTGGTGCAGTCTGAATTTACTTGTCTATATTTGAGTTTTATGCCATTGTTCCTCGTTCGCAAAGTGTCATCGATCATAAACAATTTTGTTCTGTCTACATTCGTGAAACCATAAGTATTTTAAAACATTCAATCAGTTTTCCTCGGAGGCGACGTTTCTCAAGAGAGAACATGTTAAGGGTGGAAAGCCTTTCTTCGTAGGATTTGTTGCGCAAGGAAGGGATCATTTTTGTTGCCCGACGCTGAACACCTTCTAATTTAGCAATGTCCTTTGCATGGTGGGGAGACCAAAACTTTACCGCATATTCCAAGTGGGGTCTGACTAAACTAGTGTAGAGCGGAAGTATTACATCTTTATTCTTGAATAAAAAGTTTCTTTTAATGAAACCCAACATTCTGTTCACTTTATTTGCTGCATTGATGTGAGAATTTGAGGTCTGACGCAATTTTGACCCCCAGGTCCTTTACGCATTGAACGCTTGTGAGTTTAACGCCGCGCATTTCGTAATCGAACTTCTTATTTCTTGTTCCAACTTGAAGGACCTGGCACTTATCTACGTTAAAGGGCATCTCCCATCCATCCGACCAAGCTGAAATTTTGTGCAAATCCTCTTGGAGGCTTTGCCTGTCTTCGTCAGTGAGAACCGAGTAACCAATCTTTGTGTCGTCTGCAAATTTACTAATGCGATTATTGAGTCCAACATTCACATCGTTGATGTAAATAATGAAGAGCACTGGGCCAAAAGCCGAGCCCTGAGGGACGTCACTGGTGACTGGCGCCCACTCAAGTTAAATCCATCAATCACCACTCTTTGTTGTCTGTTGCTCAACCAATTCGCGATCCATTGGTTTACTTGACCGTCAATACCTATTTGCTTTAATTTATAAAGTAATTTATGATGTGGGACTTTATCAAACGCTTTCTGGAAATCAAGGTAGACTACGTCCAATGATTTGGTTACGTCATAAACTGAGAAGAGGTCGTTATAGAAGGTCAATAGGTTTGATAGGCAGGATCTTTTGTTATGGAAGCCATGTTGTGAATCCCCAATTAATGAGTGGCTTTCGAGGTAACTCACAATTTTGTCTCTAATTATGCTCCCAAGTAGCTTACCTACAATTGAAGTTAGACTAATGGGTCGGTAGTTACCTTGTATTTTTTTGTCTCCTTTCTTAAAAATCGGTGTCACATTAGCCTTTTTCCAATCCGAAGGGACGATGCCTTGTCGCAAGGACATTTTGAATATGGTTGTGAGGGAGGAGAGTATTTCGCTCTTTGTTTCTTTAAGCAGAATAGGATATACTTTGTCGGGTCCGGGACTTTTATTTGTTTTAAGTGAATGGAGAGCTTTAAGGACTTCATCGGTTATTATTTCAAAATTAGGCAATGCATGCTCGAGATTTACATTAGTACTGGTGTTGGTGGTATTGTGAGGAAGACTGTTAGTATTAAACACCGAGGAAAAATAAATGTTTAAGAGGTTTGCAATGTGTTGGCTGTCAGTCACTAAGTGCACCGTCGCTGTTTGTTAAAGGTCCGATTCCACTTCTGATCGCCTTTCTGTTCTTTATGTAACTGAAGAAAGATTTCGGATTATTTTTAAAGTTGGCTGCAATATTTTCTTCATATCTACGCTTTGCCTGACATATTAATCTTTTTACTCGTCGCCTGGCATCATTATAAAGTCTGATGTTTTCGGGCGTGCTTTGTTCTTTCTTTAACCTGTAAAACCTGTAAAAGAGAGAGAGAGAGAGAGAGAGAGAGAGAGAGAGAGAGAGAGAGAGAGAGAGAGAGAGAGAGAGAATAAAACGAATAAACAAGACCCCACTACTAGGAAAGGGATCGAAACTGATAATCAAAGAGACAGGACGAGGTCCTGAGTGCGTTAGCCGCCGCAAGAGTACCCACCAGCAGTTCCGTGACGAAGGGGGAAATCATGGAGCCCAGCCTGGACGCGATGGTGTTGAAGCCCAGCGCCTGCAGCCGCACCTCCGTCGGGAGCAGCTCCACGCTATAGAGGTAGAGCAACTGGAAGGCGGCGCTGATACACATGCGACCCGTCAGTGCCAGCGTCATGACCACCCACCGGTGCCCTGACAGACATAGCAGTAGCAGTAGTAGTAGTAGTAGTAGTAGTAGCAGTAGTAGTAGCAGTAGTAGTAGTAGTAGAAGTTGTTATTGTTGTAGTGGTACAGTTTGTTTCATTACATCTGTCCACTCGCGAACGTAGATGTGGCACTTGCGCATTGTTGGTTTGTGATTGCGTGAAGATCAACTTTTTATTTTCAGTGATATATTTCAATGTTTGTATATACAAAGAACCCTCAAGTCTTCTTATAGAAACCGCAAACATGCCGATTTGCATCGATAATATACCGTACAAGCACACGAAAGACAAGTATGGTCAGATCATACTCGAACGATTTATAGCCTTTCAAATACTTATAATTCATCTCATTGCAGGTATATAACATGACGTCTGGCTCTACAAGTGCCTATACATAAGGAATTTTTATAAAATGTTGCATGTGAATAGCATGGGTAATACACACACACACATACCAGGTGGAATAAACGCTACAGCCACAATCACAACACCACTGATGGAGTAGAGCACGATGGTCGGCCTCTTCCTCCCCAGCCTAGCGATGAGGGGCGCCATCAGGGTGTACCCCGGCACCTCCACCAGGCCAGAGAGCGTCATGTAGAGGAAGGGGTCGGCGCTGTAGTTGACGGCGTTCAGCGACATGCCGTAGAAGATGAGGGCCACGAGGAAGAACTGAAGGCTGAGGACGAGGGTGACGAGGCGGAGACGGGGCGTTCTGGAAGTGAGAGAGTGAGGACGAGGAAGAGTAACAGGAGGAAAATGGGTTACATCTGAGCGTCTTAAAGAACATGCCGTAGAAGATGAGATACACGAGAAAGAACTGAATGAAGGCTGAGGACGAGGGTGATGAGGGAGAAAGAAAGGGAGAAAGAAGGGATGAGAACGAAGAGTAAAAGGATGATGAGTGAAGGGGAATCTCGAAGAAGAAAATGACGAAGAAGGATACTTAGAAGAACTGAAGGCGAGGACGAGTGTGGCGAGGGAAAGACGTGGATAGAGAAAGGATGAGACAGGGGAGTAACTGGAGAAGGAGAAGGAAGAGTAAAGGAAAGTGGTTTGCAAGGATATGTCAAGGAACACGAGAATGAATAGAAAGCTGAGAACGAGTATACCAAAGGAAATACATGGGTTGCATTTGATGATCTTCAAGAACATGTAGAAGATGAAGGACACGAGGATAAACTGAAGGATGAGAATGAGTGTAACGAAGGAAAAGAGAAGGAGAAGGAAGAGGAAGAGAAGAAAGTGAGTAAACAGTTAGCGTTCCTGCATCCTCCTCTTTCTCCTCCTCCTACTCCTTCTGCAGCCCACCTGAAAAGTACGAAGAGCCGCAGCATCCAGTTCCACGCCTTCTTCCCGTATCCGCTTCGATCTCGGTCCTCCGGCGCCTGCTGCCCGACCCTCGCCTGACGCAGAACAGACGCGGAGTGAGACGTAGTCACAGACACAGTAAACACAGACTCCCGTTTATTCTTAAGCTTTAAATTGATTAGCAAAGGCAGGAAATGTTTTATCCAAAGAAAATGGTTGGGAACACTAATATTTTATGTATGACTAAATTAATTCGTGCAATAGCGCTCTTTCTCTTTGTTTATCCATCTATTCGTCTATTGATCTTTCTGTCTGTCTATCTATATCCATCTGTCTTTCTGTCTATCTATCCGTCTACTGATGTTTCTGCCTATCTTTATCTATCTATCTATCTATCTATCCATCTTCTCTCTCTCTCTCTCTCTCTCTCTCTCTCTCTCTCTCTCTCTCACCTCCCGCTGGATGGCAACCATGAGGTGCTCGAGCTCCTCCTGCGGCGGCAGCGTCTTCTTGTTCCACTTGGCGGCGCGCTCCAGCACCTCCTTGGCCCGCTCGAAGTGCCCGTTCACGATGAGCCAGCGCGGCGACTCGTCCAGGAACCTGCCGCCGCCACCAGGGAGGAAGGGAGAAGTTAGGGAGGTAGTGAAGGGGAAGATTGTGATAGGGGTTTGAGGTAAGGAAGGGGTTTGAAGTTAAGGAGAAGGGTTTAGGGAGGTGATTAAGGGAAAGATTATGAAAGGGGTTGGAGGTTAGGAAGGAACGGGTTTTAAGTTAAGAAGGAGAAGGGGTTAGGGGGGTGGTTAAAGGGAAGATTGTGTTTCAATGCCGCTCTCTCAGCAGGATACTTTCCCGACAAGTTTAAACAGGCCACATTAAAACTAATTCCAAAAGGGGGAAAAAACCCGCATTTCCCCTCTAACTGTCGCCCGATATCTCTCCTCGAGGTACCTGGAGAGATATTTGAACGACCCCTAAACCACCGATTACGGACATACTTGGAAGACTCAGACCTACATAACAACTTGCAGTCTGGGTTCCACCAGGGCCGGGGAAGTCTTTCCAGGACTTACCAGAGCGCCGGGAAGAGGAAGAGGCCGGGGATGTTGACGGCGAGCTGCAGCCACCGCCAGTCCCTGATGAGGTAGGCCACGCCGCCCCACGCCATGGTCCCCAGCGCCCATGGACAACATACCACGATGCCCACCACGGAGCGGTGGCGCGGCTCACACACCTCCAGGGCTGCGGCCGCGGGCGGGTAAGGAGGTAGGTGGAGAAAGATAGGTTATTATATAGGTAGTATGTATATAGGTAGATACACAAGGGTAGATAGGTACGTACGTGGGAAAATGTAAAGTTGGGGGCACATGCTAAAGTTGCAAGTGGCCTCGGTGCTCATCTCCGTTACATTGGCCCTTGAGCCTGGGGCAGGATATAACTCATTAGGCCTACCCCGGGACACAGGGTCAGTGTGGCATCCGCGTTACCAAAGTTTACCTTCCCCAGGTTTCCCCAGGTACTCATTTATCGACCAGACAGAAAAGTAGGATAGACAGCTGGATGAGTGAGCTGCACGCCGACTGCACGGGCCGGGATTCGAACCCAGGCCCGCGGATTCGTAACTAAGCGTGCTAATATCACTCCACCACGGAGGGGGTAGACAGACAAATAGGATATAGAATAAAGGTGTGGGTAATAGGTAAGTGGGTAAGGAGCCCCTCTGCCTTCCTCTCCCCCTGTCCCCTCCCCTCCTGCCCCGTCCCTCCTTGCCCCCTCCCCTCTTTGTCCCCCTTACCTAGTATATAGCCGGTCTGCAGCACCACGGGATGGAGGAGGCCCAGGATGAAGCGGAAGGCCAGCACGGAGGCCAGGGTGGACAGCCGGCAGATCCCCACGGCCAGGGAGAAGAACAGAAGGACGCCTAGGGTGAGCGTCGTCTTGCGGCCGAACCTGTGAAAGGGGAGGGAGTGTCAAGAGATAAGTAACACATATAGCAAAGAACCTCCTCTCCTAGCAACTCCTTCTCCTCCTTTTCTTTATCCCGGTTTCTTGCCAACACACTTCCATAACGCAAGACTGCATTCCTTTCCTTCTCTCTCCAGGCACTTCCTAACCTTACACAGAACGTAGAACATCCCTCCCATTCCCTGCCCTTTTCTCTCCCTTATTTCCTCCTTTCCCTTCTTCCCCTCACTTTCCTTCTTCACTCCCTTCCCCTCTTCACTTCACCTCCCCTCCCTTCTTCCCTTTGCCTTCTCTCTTTCCTCTCCACCACCCTTTCCTACCCTTCCCCTCCCCTCTTCCTTCCCTCCTCTGACACAAAAATTGCTAGTAAAGTAACTGCGACACTCGACGAAGAAGCTTTACAATCAGATCTAGATCGACTTGCACGATGGGCCAATCAATGGCAAATGAAATTTAACGTTGACAAATGTAAAGTGTTGCACATCGGAAAAAATAACAATCGCGTTCGGTACGTAATGAATGGCAAACAACTTTCTGCAGTAAGTAAAGAAAAGGATCTTGGAATCACTATATCAAGCGATTTAAAGCCCGGTCAGCATTGTTCAGAGGTAGTTAAAACTGAAAACAAATTGGTTGGTTTCATCGGACGAGTCTTTAATAATAAATCGGAAAAAGTAATATTAAAACTATATAATTCGTTGGTTCGACCCCGTCTAGAGTACTGTATACATGCAGTTTTGGTCTCCCTATTACAGAAAAGACAAAAAAGTTGGAACGGGTTCAACGAAGAGTAACAAAGATGATTCCTAGGTTGAGAAATTTGTCATATGAACAAAGGCTTAAAGAAATAAATTTATTCAGCCTATCAAAACGAAGAATGCGAGGCGATCTAATAGAAGTGTTTAAAATGTTTAAAGGATTCAGTGATATTAATGCGGAAGATTACTTTACAATTGATCGATCAAACAGAACAAGAAGAAATCACAATTTGAAGATAAGTGGTAAAAGATTCTCGTCGCACGAAGCTAAGCACTTCTTCTTCAATCGAGTTGTTAATGTTTGGAACTCTCTACCCTGTGATGTCGTTGATAGTACAACAGTTACGACCTTCAAGAATAGATTAGACAAGTATTTTGAATCCAACCAGCAACTAAGATATTACTCATTGTCGTAATAACGTTAAGTTCTTTCGAATACAGGTGTCCTTGTCCGCTTTTATCGCCCGGTTAGTGGTAGCAGTAATGGTAGTTCTTTCCTCTTTCCTACATAATTTCCAAGCAGTTTTTCCATGCTGCATGGTTCTTTTTCTTTTCCTGCCAGCTTTGGCTGGAGGGATGGGGGGGGGGGGGAGGAGCCTTCGCCTTTGTTGTCCTTCATCTTCCACCTTTGATTAGATAGTTAGTGTAGCTTGTCACAAACAGCCTCGTAAGGACCAGCAGGTCTGCTGTTGTTTGTTCTTCCTTTGTGTTCCTTTGTGTTCCCTTCATCCTTCCCTCATCTCCCTCGCCTGTTCCCCACGCCTCCCCCGTCCCCCCCCCTTTTTCTTTACGTTTCGAGTCTAGCCCAACCTACGGAAGGGTGCAGACGTGTGGCTGTCTGCTCCCAGCAGCAGTTCGTCGTTGCCAATCCAGCACTCCATACAGCCCTTCAGGCTTAGGTTTAGATTAATAAAGTTAGGTGTCCCTACTTCCCCTCTTGTCAGTTTTGCCA
Source organism: Eriocheir sinensis (assembly GCF_024679095.1). Taxonomy (NCBI): domain Eukaryota; kingdom Metazoa; phylum Arthropoda; class Malacostraca; order Decapoda; family Varunidae; genus Eriocheir; species Eriocheir sinensis. The sequence continues at coordinate 27,602,227 of NC_066512.1, forward strand.
GTCATTTCCTTCTCCCTACTTGTCCCTGGTTCAACTATCGCGCCACCCTCTCTTGTTAAGCCTACGGAGATTGTCGCGCAGGGAGCCTGCGGGTGAGCACACCGTCCGACCTCCCTAGAGCACATTAGAGGTTAGCCCGATAACCCAGGAAATCCTCCAATTATTCCTCCCCTTTGCGTCCCACTCCTCCCCTGAAGGGGAGGAGTGTAGTCAGTGTACCCTATGGCCGAGCACCAACCCTCTCCTCCCCTCAGTAGTGGGGAGGAGCACCGGACCGACCTTCCCCACCTGAACGACCACCACCGCCTGAACGACTACTCACACATGAACGACCACCACTCGCAAAGTTCCTAATCATTCATTCTGACGATGTCAAACTTTCAAGTTTGAATGGATTCATCATAAAAAAAGTCATTGACGTCCAGGCAGAATCTAGAGTCCGGGTTGATAGGTGGTCTTCATGACAGCATGTCGGTAGTCTTATGCCACTCCCTTCCCTTTTCTCCCCTAATCCTTACGCCGTTCCAGCCTCTCCAAGTATCACCGAGGGGGTCGCCGCGTCACCTGTCAGCGAGGATGCCGTTGATGGGCGCTCCGAACAAGGTCCCGAACATGTATAGGCTCTGGTAGGCGGCGCGCAGGTACTCCGACGAACACACCAAGTTGAACTGCGGGACAAAGTGATGCAGGTCAAACGAAGAAGGAGGAAGAGGAAGGGGAAGGATTAGAATGAGAAGGAAAAAAATAAGAAGAAGTAGAACAAGAAGAAGAAAAAGAAAAAGAAGAAGAAGACAGGTGAAGACAACAGACTGACAGGTATAGTATAGACAGATTGACAGGTAAATACATAGAGATGAGTATAAAGAAAGGAACAATGGATTGACAGGTATAGGTAGAAACACACACACACACACACACACACACACACACACACACACACACACACACACACACACACACACACACACAAATAAATAAATAAATAAATGAAATAAATACGCAGAGATAAATATAGAGATAAACTGCAGGGGGAGACAATAGATGGTATAGAATAGATAGACACACAAATTGATCAATACATAAAGTTGTGAATATAATTATAGAGAAGTATAGATTCTCAGGTAAGTAAAATCATAAAACAGGCAAATATAGCCGGTTAGGTAAACACACATTATGCAAAAATATAGATGATGCAGTATCTCATTAACTGATTAAATCACTTATAGTAACTGACTAACTGAATGATTGACTGAATTACTGACTGACCAAGCCCCGGCCCTCACTCCCGCCCTCACCCCCCCTCGTCTTGCCTGTGAGGTGAGCGTGGTGGTGTAGGTGGTGTTGTCGTAGGTCCAGGCGTCGCAGGGCACCTCGTCGAAGCCCCCGTTGAGCGTGCTGTTGACCAGGTAGTGGCAGTGGTCTCTGACGGAGGGGTGGAAGGAGGGGAAAACAAGGAGGAGGAATGGGAGAGGAAGAATGTGATGGACGACGAGGAAAGGGACAGGAAAGAAGGGGAAGACGAGAGAATGAAGAAGGGGAGAGGAAAATGATGATGGAGGAAAAAGGAGAGGAACAGCAAGGAGGGAAAGAAAGGGCGCGTAAGAAGATAAATATTAGTAGTAATAATGATGATGGTGATGATTGTGGTGATGATGATAATAATAATGGTGGTGGTGATGGTAATGACAACGGTGGTGATGATAGTGGTGATGATAATGGTGATGACAGTGGTGATGATTTTTTTTTTTTTTTTTTTTTCACTTCAAAGATTTATCCCTTTAAGGGAGCCGGCCCTTTGCCGCTATGGCGGCCCGGAGCAGGAGTTTCGAGGCGATGCAGTCCTCGGGCGGGTGTAGGGGGTCGCCCCCGCCGGCAGGCCCGCCGAACGGAGGCACGGGTGCGCGAGGCAGCCCGTAGCAGGAGCCGGGCGGCATATTTACGAAAGATTGTTATATAGGATTTTGTCGCGCGGAGCCTAGCCCCACCCCCTGCAGTGACGTCACTCGTTGATATCTCCTGATTGGCTGCTGCCTCTCTCCTTCCCCTCTCTGCCCCAATCCTTGCCTCTCTCCCTCTACCTCGCTCTCTTTCGTTCTCTCCTTCCCTCCTCCCGCTTCTGTTATTCAACAAGTATTTCCTCCGTCTTTTTCCTTTTCCTATGACCCCCCCCCCTCTCTCTCTCTCTCTGCATCTAAGAGAGAGAGAGAGAGAGAGAGAGAGAGAGAGAGAGAGAGAGAGAGAGAGAGAGAGAGAGAGAGAGAGAGAGAGAGAGAGAGACAGTGACAGAGAGGCAGAGAGAGACAGAGACAGAGCGAGACAGAGACAGAGGCAGAGAGAGAGACAGAGACAGAGGCAGAGGCAAAGAGAGAGGCAGACACAGAGATAGTGGGGCAGAGACAGAGGCAGAGAGAGAGAGAGAGAGAGAGAGAGAGAGAGAGAGAGAGAGAGAGAGAGAGAGAGAGAGAGAGAGAGAGAGAGAGAGAGAGAGAGAGAGAGAGAGAGAGAGAGAGAGAGAGAGAGAGAGAGAGAGAGAGAGAGAGAGAGAAAGGCAAAGAGAAAGGCAGACAGGCAAAGAGAGAGGCACAGAGAGAGACAGAGAGAGGCAGAGACAGAGGCAGAGAAAGACGCAAAGACAGAGGCAGAGAGAGGCAGAGAGACACGCAGAGTGAGAGGCAGAGACAGAGACAGAGACAGAGGCAGAGACAGAGGCAGAGACAGAGGCAGAGAAAGACGCAAAGACAGAGGCAGAGAGAGGCAGAGAGACACGCAGAGTGAGAGGCAGAGACAGAGGGAGAGAGAGGGAGGCAGAGACAGAGGCAGAGAGAGAGGCAGAGACAGAGGCAGAGAGAGAGGCAGAGACAGAGGCAGAGAGAGAGGCAGAGGCAGAGACAGAGACAGAGACAGAGGCAGAGACAGAGGCAGAGACAGAGACAGAGAGAGAGGCAGAGACAGAGGCAGAGAGAGAGGCAGAGACAGAGACAGAGGCAGAGACAGAGGCAGAGAGAGAGGCAGAGGCAGAGACAGAGACAGAGGCAGAGACAGAGGCAGAGACAGAGGCAGAGAGAGGCAGAGACAAAGCTAGAGAGAGAGGCAGAGACAGGCAGAGACAGAGGCAGAGAAAGAGGCAGAGAGAGAGAGAGAGAGAGAGAGAGAGAGAGAGAGAGAGAGAGAGAGAGAGAGAGAGAGAGAGAGAGAGAGAGAGAGAGAGAGAGAGAGAGAGAGAGAGAGGCAGAGACAGAGGCAGAGAAAGACGCAAAGACAGAGGCAGAGAGAGAGAAAGAGAGGCAGAGACAGGCAGAGACAACCCAGCAAACAGGAAGCGTTTACACAACGTTGCTTTTAGGTTGCATCTTCGTCCGTCTAAAAGTTACGCCATCAGCACGTAATAATTACATTGTGATTTTCTGACCAAACTCATGATTATATAATTGTAATAATTATGTAAAATTGTATACTTATTATCATAGGTGATTTGATTTTTACGGGTAAATGCCAATAAAGTTTATTTTTATATCTCAAATACCCTCAACCTTTTCATGAGTCAAATAACCTTAACCTTTTGCTGCAGGCACTGTGTGTAAGAAAGAAAACAATCCCTTCACGCAATGGATCTCTGTTCAAGGGAATTGGCTTTTATTTTTCTTTCAGTTAGTAAGATTTATCATTGTGTTTGTGGCTACTGTACAATATATAACCTTTGTATCTGTAGCCTACTTTAAACAAGAACTGTGCATTTCATTCTTTCCCAATAATTCCGTAGCCTACTTACTTTAAACAAGAACTGTGCATTTCATTCTTTCCCAATAATTCCGTAGCCTACTTACTTTAAACAAGAACTGTGCATTTCATTCTTTCCCAATAATTCAATGTCGATATAAAAGCTTATGTGACAGTCTTCATTATCAGTGTATATTACATATATCTAGTTTTAAGACTCATTAGAGATATACATATTTAGAAGATTTAAATATATCCTAATGAAATTGTTCAGAAATATTCAGTAAATAGATACTACGTGTTAAGTTTCCTAATCTGGTGTTTGGAATACTCTGGACAGGTGAGAACAGGGCCCTAAAAAGTGAAGAGCATGTCCTGCAAAGGTAGCAAGGACGTTGCAATAAGGTAGCAAGAAGGTCCTCAAAAGGTCATGGGTACGTTGTTTCACAACGTTGTGACAACCTTTCTGGGAGTGGACAAAGTTCAGTTCCCACAAAGACAAAGGCAGAGAGGCAGAGACAGAGGCGGAGACAGAGAGAGGCAGAGACAAAGTCAGTGAGAGGCAGAGAGAGGCAGAAAGAGATGCAGAGAGAGAGGCAGAGACAGAGGCAGACAGAAGCAAAGACAGAGGCAGAGAGAGGCAGAGACAAGAGGCAGAGAGGCAGAGACAGAGGTAGAGAGAGGCAGAGACAAAGGCAGAGAGAGAGAGAGAGAGAGAGAGAGAGAGAGAGAGAGCAAGGCAGAGGGAGAGAGGCAAGGAGGGGGGCAGAGAGGGGAAGGAGGGAGGCAGCAGCCAATCAGCAGATATCAACGCGTGACTTCAATGCAGGGGGTCGGGCTAGGCTCCGCGCGACAAAATCCTAACAACCTTTCGTAAATATGCAGCCGGGCGGCGTATTTCCAATCTGCCTACTCAAAAGTCTACCCCGCTCTCCCAGGCCCGAGGCTCCTCCCCCACGCGTGACGTCACGATTGACGTCATGAACCTCGCCAATCACAGCACTACTACACGCTCTCTCTCATGTCTCTGTCTCTCTATCATGTCTGTCGATCTGTCTGTCTCTCTCTCATGTCTCTGTCTGTCTCTCTCTCATGTATCTGTCTGTCTGTCTCTTTCATGTATCTGTCTGTCTGTCTCTTTCATGTCTCTGTTTGTCTGTCTCTCTCGTGTCTGTCTGTCTGTCTCTGCCTGTCTGTCTCTCTCATGTCTGTCTCTCTCTCTCATGTCAGCGAACAGAATGTTGGGCTTCATTAAAAGAAACTTTTTATTCAATAATAAAGATATAATACTTCCACTTTTCAATAGTTTAGTCAGACCCCACTTGGAATATGCGGTACAGTTTTGGTCTCCCCACCATGCAAAGGACATTGCTAAATTAGAAGGTGTTCAACGTCGGGCAACAAAAATGATCCCTTCCTTGCGCAACAAATCTTACGAAGAAAGGCTTTCCACCCTTAACATGTTCTCTCTTGAGAAACGTCGCCTCCGAGGAAAACTGATCGAATGTATTAAAATACTTAATGGTTTCACGAATGTAGACAGATCAACATGTTTATGATCGATGACACTTTGCGTACGAGGAACAATGGCGTAAAACTCAAATGTAGACAAGTAAATTCAGACTGCACCAAATTTTTCCTCACTAACGTCGTAGTGCGAGAATGGAATAAGCTCCCACCGCCAGTGGTCCAGTGTAACACGATTGACTCCTTCAAAAACAAGCTCGACCGTCACTTCCTTCAACTTAATATTAACTATAAGAAAAAAATCGGCCTAAATGGTCCCCTAAGAATAATTAGGAAATTCAAAGCAGTTTCTAAAAGACATATACAGCATAATTAGTGTACATACTGCACTAGTGGTAAAAACTGGCAAAAGGAATCACCTCCATTCTGGCTTTATTACGAACTTTGCTGCTTACCTGTTTATATACCAATGCTACATGTTTTTATTCCTTGTAAAAGGAATAAATATTTTTCCCTATGATGCTGAGTATGCGGCGGCACTCATTAACTTTAAGTGGCGTCAATGACTTCCTCGGTTAAGTAGGGTTAATTGCAGGATAATTTGGTAAGAAATGGTATATTGGTATAAATGAATATCAATTTTTTTGGTGAATTACTGTGTGGGTGTGGGTGTTAGTGTCCATCTATTACTGTGTGGGTGTGGGTGTTAGTGTCCATCTATTACTGTGTGGGTGTGGGTGTTAGTGTCCATCTATTACTGTGTGGGTGTGGGTGTTAGTGTCCACCTGTTACTGTGTGGGTGTGGGTGTTAGTGTCCACCTGTTACTGTGTGGGTGTGGGTGTTAGTGTCCATCTATTACTGTGTGGGTGTGGGTGTTAGTGTCCATCTGTTACTGTGTGGGTGTGGGTGTTACTGTCCATCTATTACTGTGTGGGTGTGGGTGTTAGTGTCCATCTATTACTGTGTGGGTGTGGGTGTTAGTGTCCACCTGTTACTGTGTGGGTGTGGGTGTTAGTGTCCATCTATTACTGTGTGGGTGGGTGTGTTAGTGTCCATCTATTACTGTGTGGGTGTGGGTGTTAGTGTCCATCTATTACTGTGTTGGTGTGGGTGTTAGTGTCCATCTATTACTGTGTGGGTGTGGGTGTTAGTGTCCATCTATTACTGTGTGAGTGTGTGTGTTAGTGTCCATCTATTACTGTGTGGGTGTGGGTGTTAGTGTCCATCTATTACTGTGTTGGTGTGGGTGTTAGTGTCCATCTATTACTGTGTGGGTGGGTGTGTTAGTGGCCCATCTATTACTGTGTGGGTGTGGGTGTTAGTGTCCATCTATTACTGTGTTGGTGTGGGTGTTAGTGTCCATCTATTACTGTGTGGGTGGGTGTGTTAGTGGCCCATCTATTACTGTGTGGGTGGGTGTGTTAATGTCCATCTATTACTGTGTGAGTGTCCATCTGTTACTGTGTTGGTGTGGGTGTTAGTGTCCATCTATTACTGTGTGGGTGGGTGTGTTAGTGGCCCATCTATTACTGTGTGGGTGTGGGTGTTAGTGTATCTATTATTGTGTGGGTGTTGGTGTTAGTGTCCATCTATTACTGTGTGTGTTAGTGTCCATCTATTACTGTGTGGGTGTGGGTGTTAGTGGCCCATCTATTACTGTTATTGATAGGTGCTACATTGCCACTCACGGTAGGTGGACAGGAGCTGCCAATATAAGTCAGTGGGTTTTTTGCGACCCCCTTACGTTCTTATGCTCTTACTAAGCACCGCCCGGGGATGCCCGGGTTAAATTAGTCATATATTCATTGTTCTTATCATCAAATATATCTTTAAGTTTGATAATAAATGTATATACTGTATGTCAATCATCATTTGGCAGCCTAATGGATAGTTATATAACGAAGCCTAGCCTCACTGTCCATATTTTTTGCATATTCACTTAGATTGTGATATGAAGACGGGAGGCACGGGCCAGCCATCATCTGGGAGCAGGGGCTCAGCTGATCGCTCTTGCCTCCCAAAATGGCTGACAGTTGTTTTTCCTAAAACAAAAGCGAAGCGGTGTGACGTCAGTGCAACCCCTCTATAGGCAGATTGGAAATACGCAGCCGGGCGAGCAGTCTACAACCGGCGGAAGGGCCGGCCGAGTTGCTCGTTACGAGGACTGGCGTGCCACTGTGGTGATGATGATGGTAATGACAATGGTGCTGACAGTTATGGTGATGATAATGGTGATGACAATGGTGGTGATGGTGATAATGACAATGGCGACGCCCCACTACTCACTCTGAGGTGTTGTTCTGGCCCCGGGCGGTGAAGGTGGTGGTGGCGAGGGTGTAGCCGTGGGCGGGGGGGCGGCAGGTGTGGCCCACGGCGGGGGCCACGAAAGGTCCGGAGAGGGTGTTGGAGGCCAGGTGCATGATCCCTGGGGGGTGACGGGGGGGGGCGAGAGGGGGGCGGGGGTCAGATATCAAAAAGGGGGCCAGCTATTTATGTTCATATTGATATACTTTTAATTATTTCAATGGTTTTATTTCGTGATTTTAATGTTTTTTTATGCATTTGCTTATGTTGACATCACTATATTCATACAGACTTTTTTTGGGGGGGAAACCTTTTTTTTTACGTATATTTTCTACGTACAGTAGCTGACGGCGAAGAAGATGAAGAAGTTCCATTTTCCCGTCCCCAGCTTCGTCAGGAGGGTGTCGAACTTGTTGCTGCTGCTCCTGTTGGCCATCCCGCCGTCTGGGAGAGTGTGTGAGGGAGGGAGAGAAGAGTCAGTTGCATAACCGACCTGGAAACGCAATATTCTCAGAGTTCGGCGCCCAACCTCACATATTTGCCTTTCGTATAGGAGTTTTGAGCATTTCCATGGGTAGTTTTCTGACCCTGGCGGTGGTAGTTTGATCATTCTTCTGCACCATGAATCTAAAAACACTCATGAGAACCCAACTGCTCTCCTTTTCGGCCTTTGGAAGTAGTTGATGTGAGGAACAGAAGCATCTGAGAATACTGATCCATTCTCACAACTATTTCCAAAGGCCAGAAGGGATATTAGCTTGGGTCTATTCACGTTCATAGTACAGAATCTTTGTGGTAGTATCACTGAGCTCATAAAACTACTCATGGAAATACTAACACAACCTCTACGAAACCCTTATCTCAGACGCTTTCGGCTCTCTTAAAAATAAGTATTTCTCAAGGCATCAAATCAAAAAGCCTAGCTGGGTCTCACAAGTGTTTCTCACATTCAAGGTGCGGAAACTTGAAGGATAAAGTCCGCCGTGGATTAAAATTGCATCTATGCTCATGAAGAATTTGTATGTTGTATATATTAGTACCTTTGTTATCATATGAAAATTTCAAGCTGATCAGATGAAATGAAACATTGAGAAAATAATTTTTCGTTGTGTTTAAGAAAATTTTGAATTAATTTTTCTCAGCCATTTTTTACTGACTTTCTTGTGACATGCACATCTAAAATTCATTGTTATTCTAACATACTGTCAAGATGTTTTTTTTTTAAACTGTTTTTGTCGATCTTAAAAAAAATCATTTTTGAAATTGTTTTTGGAAAATTTTCCCATTTATCAAAATTATGCTGTTTAAAAAAAAAAAAAAAACATCTTGACAAATTCTACTACGATATTTGATCCTCCCCCCCTCCCGCGGCCCCGCTGCACTCGACTTTCTACTCATGCTCATCCCTATACTGTCCAAACCCCTTATGCAAGAGTTAACCAGCATCTTCACTCTTTCATCCCTCACGCTGGTAAACTCTGGAACAATCTTCCTTCATCTGTATTTCCTCCTGCCTACGACTTGAACTCTTTCAAGAGGAGGGTATCAGGACATCTCTCCTCCCGTATTTGACCTTGCTTTCGGCCACCTCTTTTGTTCCTTTTTTAGGAGCAGCGAGTAGCGGGCTTTTTTTTTATTATTATTGTTTTCTTTTTTTGTGTGCTCTTGAGCTGACTCCTTTGTTGTAAAAAAAAAAAAATGTGGGTAATTTCAAGCCACTCGGCTATATATATATATATATATATATATATATATATCAACAAACCACTTGTGCCAGGAATCGAACCCGTACTTTCTGAATAGAAATCAAGGCGCATACCAACCATGCCACCTGATGAGCTAAAAGACTTCACGCCAGAGGTTGCATTTAAGCAGCCAACCTGACGCCCCCACCCTCTTACGAGGAATGAAAGGTAAAGAAGTCCCGCTCACGCTCGGGGCAGTCGGAAAGAATTTTAATCAATCCCAGACGACACAACGCCGTGGTATATATATCAAGGAACTGTCTTTAACCGACAGAAAAACATCTCAACAAACCACTTGTGCCAGGAATCGAACCCGTACTTTCTGAATAGAAATCAAGGCCCCGAGCGTGAGCGGGACTTCTTTACCTTTCATTCCTCGTAAGAGGGTGGGGGCGTCAGGTTGGCTGCTTAAATGCAACCTCTGGCGTGAAGTCTTTTAGCTCATCAGGTGGCATGGTTGGTATGCGCCTTGATTTCTATTCAGAAAGTACGGGTTCGATTCCTGGCACAAGTGGTTTGTTGAGATGTATATATATATATATATATATATATATATATATATATATATATATATATATATATATATATATATATATATATATATATATATATATATATATATATATATACACACGACGCGAGTTCAATCCCCGCCCGGTGCCACCAAGCTGGAATTTTTCAGCCGCCGCCGCGTGGCTTAACACTACCCACAGGCTGTCCAGAAGACCATCTATCAACCCGGACTCTAGATTCTAAGATTAAAGATAAGGTCCGGGAGGGCAGCATGAGCCAATGCAAGATGGTGACACTATAAACACTGGACTGCGCCGCAACGGGCAACTTAAAAAAACAAGCCTACCGGCGCCACAGGCGAAGATGTAAAAAAAAAAAAATAGATATATAGATATATATATCTATATCTATATATATATATAAATATATATATATATATATATATATATATATATATAGATAGATAGATAGATAGATAGATAGATAGATAGATAGATAGATAGATAGATATAGATATATATATAGATATAGATAGATAGAGAGAGAGAGAGAGATACCCCCACGTACACCTCCCACTGCGACCCGGTTGCCGTGTCGTGATTGATTCGCCGAATGTTCGCCGAATATTCGGGGACATGTCCCTGAATATTCGGTGAACATACGGCGACATGTCCCCAAATATTCGACGACAAACACGAACAGTCGGTGACATGTCGGGGACAAATTCGAAAACAAAATTAAAATTTCAACGGTCAAAATTCGGCGACAATTCGCCGAACACCGCGAATTGGACGCCGAATTGTCTGGGACATGTCGGCGACATTTCAGCTACAATTCGGCGTCCATTTTGCATTCGTACACATTCGGCGAACGGCCGCGAATTTTACATGCAACATGAAACTTTCATGGCGGTCGTGACCAACTTTCAAAAGTCGCGCGGTGGACGCAGACATGTCCCCGAACGGCCAAGAACATGCAAAAAAGATGCCGAACTTGTCCACGACACAGGATGACTTGCATATTCGCGTACATTCGTGAACCAAAATTCGGCAGTGTATTGCTAGCTTAACGTAACTTCCTAACCAAGCCTAACCTAAGCTAACTAAGTCTTACCTAATATAACCTAGCCAAACCTAACCAAACAACCAAGCTAACCAAGCCCAACCAAGCCTAACCAACACAAACACAGCCACATGAATACAACCATCCACCCCCCCACCCCCCCCGTCTCTCTCTCTCTCTCTCTCTCTCTCTCTCTCTCTCTCTCTCTCTCTCTCTCCATGAAAATCATTGAAAGGATATCTACGACACGCACACCTGCACATGTAATAATTAGTTCACCTCCCGCCACCCCACTGCCGCCCAAACGCACCCCGACCAGCCTCCCCCCTCACTGCACGTCACCACATAAACATTCAGGCATTTAAAGACCCAAATACACTGCCGAATTTTGGTTCACGAATGTACGCGAATATTTAAGTCATCGTGTGTCGTGGACAAGTTCGGACATGTTTGCGTCCACCGCGCGACTTTTGACAATTGGTCACGACCGCCACGAATGTTTCATGTTGCATGAAAAATTCGAGGCCGTTCGCCGAATGTGCACTAAAGCCCCAAATACACTGCCGAATTTTGGCCACGAACTTGACGCCGAATCAGTTCGTGAAAAAATTCGGCGACCGGTTCGCCGACATGACCAAGATTCTTACAGTTCGTGACCATTCGGCGACATGTCGGCGACATGTCGGCGAATGCTCAAGACAATTCGGGGACAGTTCGGAGACATGTCGCCGACTATTCGGCGTCCATGTCGCCGAGCTCAAAATCTGAAATTTTAACGGTTTTTTTGTCGTGGAATAACTGGCGACAAGTCTCCGAATTGTCTTCGCATGTCCCCGAAGTGTCGGCGACATGTAGGGGACAATTCTCTGACAGTGCCAAGATTTCTGACAGCTGATCATCTGATGCCCCTGTAGCATATAAAAGCACGGGAGTCCGCGCCTACCTCATGGACTACTACAACACCCGGGGAGCAGTGGCCTGACAGGACAGAATTGTGGGCGAGTAAATACCATGTGTGGTAATATGTATGATAGTATGTGTACTAAAATGTATAAATGTGACTTGTTTTTGTTTTGCTCTCCTTCAAATATTTTAGAATAAATGTATGTTTACGTAATATCAGTAAACAAACCAATAACTGAAAGAAGAAATAAATTTAAATAACTGAATATGAAACAAAGGTTAAAAAATGGCAGAATAATTATATTAAGAAATAAATAAAATAATAAATAGTAGATTAATTATGAAATAAATGAAAATGTTAGCTCCATACCTATTTTATATATTCATGATTCTTCTTGTTTTTCATATTTTCTTGTTTACTATTTATTATTACAGTATTATTTTATTCCGTATATATATATATATATATATATATATCTATATATATATATATATCTATATATATATATATATATATATATATATATATATATATATATATATATAGATAGATATATATATATATATATATATAGATAGATAGATAGATAGATAGATAGATAGATAGATAGATAGATAGATAGATATAGATAGATATAGATATAGATAGATAGATAGATAGATACAGATATAGATAGATAGATAGATAGATAGATACATATATAGATAGATAGATAGATAATACATAAATAGATAGATAGATAGATAGACAGACCCCCGTGTACACCTCCCACCGCTACCCGTTTGCCGTTTCGTGATTAATTCGCCGAATATTCGGGGACATGTCCCCGAATAGTCTTGGCCATTCGGCGACATGTCGGAGACATGTCCCCGAATAGCCGGCGACATGTCGGCGACAAATTTGTCAATAAAATTTAAATTTCAACGGTCAAAATTCGGCGACAATTCGCCGAACACCGTGAATCGGACACCGAATTGTCGGCGACATGTCGGCGACATTTCGGCGACAATTCGGCGTCTATTTTGCATTCGTGCACATTCGGCGAACGACCGCGAATTTTTCATGCAACATGAAACTTTCGTGGCGGTCGTGACCAACTGTCAAAAGTCGCGTGGTGGACGCAGACATGTCCCCGAACGGCCAAGAACAGGCAAGAAAGATGCCGAACTTGTTCGCGACACAAGATGACTTGCATATTCGCGCACATTCGTGAGCCAAAATTCGGCAGTGTATTTGGGGCTTAATGCAAATTGGACGCCGAATTGTTGCCGAAATGTCGCCGACATGTCCCAAACAATTCGGCGTCCAATTCGCGGTGTTCGGCGAATTGTCGCCGAATTTTGACCGTTGAAATTTTAATTTTGTTGGCGAACATGCCGCCGACTATTTGGGGACATGTCTCCGACATGTCGCCGAATGGCCAAGACTATTCGGGGACATGTCCCCGAATATTCGGCGAACATTCGACGAACTAATCACGACACGGCAATCGCGTCGCGGTGGGAGGTGTACATAGGGGTCTATCTATCTATCAATCTATCTATCTATCTATAACTATATATCTATCTATATCTATCTATCTATCTATCTATATCTATATCTATCTATCTATCTATCTTCGCCGACATGTCGCCGAATGGGCACGAATTATAAGAATCTTGGTCATGTCGGCGAACCGGTCGCCGAATTTTTTCACGAACTGATTCGGCGACAAGTTCGTGGCCATAATTCGGCAGTGTATTTGGGGCTTAACCCTCCCCTTAGTCGGGTAGTTAAGGACACTCATACCAACCCAAACTGCATCATCTCTCCTCAGCGTCCTACAGTCAGTTTTCTTCTTCTCCCTTCCCCTCGTGACACCCAGCAGTCGTATAGTGTTAAGGTCAGTGCCAAGTTAAGGTCACATCACAGCTTTTAAGGACTTTCATATTCATCAAGACTACATCAACTCAAGTTCAAGCCACTAAAGCTACGGTAACACTGACTTTACGACCTGCTAACGACCACCCGCAACCGCAAAATGCTGCGATTCACACCAACCGCTCCCCGACCACATTGGTGGCAAAGTAGTCGAGCGACCCAACGTCTACCGGTGGTCGTTTAGTGTCCGTCCAGTGTCCGTCCAGTGGGTAGCCGGACGGCGACCATGGTAAGATTCACATCTTGACCTCACACCTGGAGTCAGGCCAAGACGCCCCCCATAAGCCGACCGGTGACCGACAGGCAAGGACCAGTACGCGTCCTGTCGCAATGAGGACGGCGACCTCCTTTAACGACCTGCAGCTGACGTGTTACAGTAATATTATCACCCAGTTATATTACACATTTTTCATTCTTATTTCCGTAAATTATATGTGAAAAAATTGTTTCTTATAAAGGTAATGAAAGTATTCTGTGCCTCACTGCAGGAAAAGACGGATATTTGCCCCGCCCGCCCCCTACGTGCTGCAGACATGCAAAAAATGCTCCAAACAATATTGGTTTAACCTGTTATTAGTATGTATGTTACATTATATTCGTTCTAATGCATTTCCATCACCCTGGGCAGAGCAGAAGATGAAATTAACAATTCTTTTTGAAATGGATAGAAGTCAATAGCTCCACAGACTCTCATTGTTACTGCTGTGCACATCATGTCCTGCAGTGATTTATTTTGGTTAGGCAGAGGTGACCCATACACATTTGCCAGTGTGTTTGACCTGTGGAGCAGGTTGAGTCGGGACGGAGCTAGGACGGGCTGAGAGGCGTGGGACGTCACTACTCAGGAATGTACCTAATTTCCGGGAAAGGTTGGTTTGACCTACCGCCGGTCACCGCACAACTCGCCGTGTAGTGGAAGGCCGGACGTCGACCACGGCCAATGACAGATGAAAAGTGGACGACGAACATCAGCGACCTCCTACTATCTGTCGGCAACCAGACGGCGTCCGCTTGCCATCCGGTCGCCGTTCAACAGCATCATTCAACTACCTACCCGCATCTTCTTATCTCACTGCCAGCATCCCAGCATCCCGGCAACAAGTAACTTAGTGTGCAGTACCACTCCCTCCCTGCCTGCTGCCACTCGTTGGTACTCCTGTCTCTCTTCAACAAACAGCCACAGAGACAATAGTTTTCCCCTCACAGCATCACTCAACTACTTACCCGCATCTTCTTATCTCACTGCCAGCATCCCGGCAACACGTTAGTCTGCAGTACCTCTCCCTCCCTGCCTGCTGCCACTCGTTGGTACTCCTGTTTCTCTTCATCAAACATCCACAGGAACACTCGTTTTGGTTAAGATTCGTTTTAGGTCCGTGCCAGTATCTCATTACCTACCTTATGAAACATCAGTATCTCTTCATATATCTTTTCTACAAACCTTCAACAGTCATGGAAACGCTTTGAAAATCCAATTCAAGGACTTTTTTTTACTCTTGAAAATAGGGGATACTGTTTACGAAAGCGCGTCGCCTCCTCTGGCGACGATGCAGCCGGTGTTGCGTGAAATTTACCTCCTCGCTGAAATAAGTCACATATACATTTGGGGGGGGGGTCTAGGGGGGGATATGCCCCCCCCTGGTTAGAAGGGGGGGTCGAGGGGGGCGCAGCCCCCCCCCGGTAGTAGGTCGTAAAGTTCGGTTGGAGTAGTTTAAATATGCTCCCTGACCCTAAACCCTCTGCGAGCTATTTTACGGCTGCGCCGGCTGCAGCGTCGTCGCGGCCGCCGCCAGAGGAGGCGACGCGCTTCCGTAAACATTATTCCCTATTTTCAAAAGTAAAAAAAAAAGTCCTTGAATTGGATTTTCAAAGCGTTTCCATGACTGTTGAAGGTTTGTAGAAAAGATATATGAAGAGATACTGATGTTTCATAAAGTAGATTATGAGATACTGGCACGGACCTAATACGAATCTTTACCCTCGTTTTCCCCTCACAACATCACCAAACTACCCAGACACTACTCTACTGTTTCCATTCGCAGACCCGTATCTAGCTTATCCCTCCCTGTTGTCACTCGTTGGTACTCGCATGACGCTACACTCACTACCCACGTTAGAAAATTGTTGAACCCAGAACATTATTATCAGTTTCAGGCCCAAAAACTGTCGTACAAACACAATTAACGTTAAGCAATCAAAGTTAGTGTAAAAACCGTTAAGTATTGATGCTTTTTGCAATAGTTATGTGTCAGAAACCAGGAAATACAATGTGCTGAGTACGAGAATCTAGTAAAGGTCCACTCGATCTTGGCACTCACCCTCGCCACGCCGCTCTGCGAGGCTCCTCCCGACACAGCAGCGGCAACGTCTTCCTCCTGGCGGCTACGGGAAGACTGTGTGAGGAAGTGTGAGGAGGACTGAGCAGTGTTGCCAGATGGCCAGATCATCGTGGAACCAGACCATGCACAAAATTTCACCATATTTCATCAGATTGCACCAGAATTTTTATTTTGCCTGTTATTAGTAAAAAAAAAAAAAAAAAAAAAAAAAAAAAAAAAGTATACATAGATTTACATAGAAAATCAGGCCACACAGACCCCATGGTCCAGACAAGGTGGTCTGTCCTTAAACCTAAGTGATTTTACATTAATCAGAAGGCTCCAAAACGTTGCATTTCTACTCTAGTTGATATTAAGTTGAAGGAAGTGACGGTCGAGCTTTTTTTTGAAGGAGTCAATCGTGTTCCACTGGACCACTGATGGTGGGAGCTTATTCCATTCTCGCACTACAACGTTGGTGAAGAAAAATTTGGTGCAGTCTGAATTTACTTGCCTACATCTGAGATTTACGCCATTGTTCCTCGTGCGCAAAGTGTCATCAATCATAAACAATGTTGATCTGTCTACATTCGTGAAACCATTAAGTATTTTAAAACATTCGATCAGTTTTCCTCACAAACACCAATCTAAAGTGATATTCCTTGTATATATTCATACCTACACACGCATCTACACTCAATAACAAAATAAATAGTTACCCCTTTAATAAGGGGACAGGGCCTTTGCTCAAAGGCGGCCCAGTAAGGGGGGGCGAGCAATTCAATTCTCGGCGGGTGTAGGGACGCCTCCGCCGCCGCCACAGCCACGGGTATCAGCCGGCGAGCAGCGACGGAGACACGGGCCCCCCGGGCAGGCGTCCAGTAGCAGCCCGTAGCAGGACCCGCGTGAGCAGCCAGACGGTCAACTTACCGGCGACGGTGTATTCCTTGCAAAAATTAAAGACTAGAATGGAAGACATAATTATCTGAATTGTATTTGCTGTATTTCTTGCAAAATCAAAGACTAGAAAGTTTAAAGAAAATACCATTCTACATGTAACTTAAATAAAATAAGAATTTTTTTTATTCCTATGCATGATTCAGATCTAAGAAAAAAAATATTTGCAAAAATTAAGAACTAAAAAAAAATCGATGACACAATACCTTACCAGTATCACAATCACACAATTTTTAATACTCAGTAATTTATGGAGTAGTGGTCATTACATTTTCATTTATTTTGATGCATCATCATACATATCAGATATAAATCTAAAATTTCACCAGATTTCACCAGATTTGTCTGGTTCCAAACTTTATTTATTTTTCACCAGGAGCTCTGAAATTTCACCAGTGAGACGCCCGCCAGCCCGCCAGCCAGCCAGCCAGATGAAAAGTGGACGGCGAACATCAGCGACCTCCTACTATCTGACGGCAACCAGACGGAGTCCGCTTGCCATCCGGTCACCGTTCAACAGTTAATGGTCAACTGTCAGCCACCGGTGGCAGTACACTTGCCGTCCAGACGCAGTCCATTCGGCCACCGGACGGCAACCTTTTTTACGACCGGCAGCGACCTGAGAGGTCGGCTGGAGGTTTTAGAGCATGACCTAAAACCTCCGTCGGTCGCAGGACAGACGGAGACACATGACGATCGCACGCACTACCATGTGAGACCTCCCGCGACCTGCAGGTCGCTGGAGGTCGTCTGTAGGTCTTTCCCTCCACGCCCCCCTTGCATATTAGCCCACGCTCTTGTTAAGATGATAAATATTCCAACTTTTTCCGCAAATATAATAACGCCCCCGTAGGGGGCACCCCCCCCCTCTCCTCTACCATCATACCGCCCACCTCCTGCCCATCCTCCTGCCCTGTGCTGTGCACCTGGTTACCTCGTTTTCATAGGGGAAAAAAAACGAAATCGGTTTACATTAATATAATATGTATAATCAGTATAAACATTTCACATAACAGTATAACGGGACACTTTCAGCACACACACACACACACACACACACACACACACACACTCACGCACGCAGTTTGGCCATCTCCGTCTCCTCGTCTTCGTCCTCCGCCTCTCGCGCACTGATGAAAAAAATAATAATAACAGCATACCATCATTAGTGATCTCTCTCTCTCTCTCTCTCTCTCACACACACACACACACACACACACACACACACACCGTTACGAAGGGAAGGGAAGGAAGGCATACTATACATGCTTCATCCATTTCTTGTGGATTCTATAAGTCGTGGATTTCAGAGTGGCAGAAAACTTATAAGGAACCGTATCCTTGACCTAAAACCTGACTTAACCTCTTAATACTTGGGCATGAAGGATTAGAACAGGGCCTCGAGAACACCGCCCCGGGTACAGAGGTGCCCACAGACACTCTTGAGGTGAAACACAACACTTGGAGGGAAGGAAGAAGGTGGAAGCAAGTCTCTCTCTCTCTCTCTCTCTCTCTCTCTCTCTCTCTCTCTCTCTCTCTCTCTCTCTCTCTCTCTCTCTCTCTCTCTCTCTCTCGTACCTGAGGGGGCGGCAGCGGCCTTCCTCCAGGTCGGTGATGGTGTCGGGCAGCATGTGGCCGAGCGTCTCCCACAGCGGCAGCGTCAACAGCGCCGCCGCGAAGGCCCCGATGCCGAACACAAGCGACGGCGCCGAGGGGTACACGGGACCCTGGAGCACGGGACACGAGACATTCAGGGGAGGACTTGGAGGGGTAGCTAAATGAGGCTCTGGTACTGCCGAAAGAGGGTCAAGGGGACAGGTTAGGGAATCAAGACAAGGCCGGTTCACACGAGCATGGGGCAGAAGGCATGTGTACAGCCATGAAACAAACACGAGGCACTCAGAGTGAATGAGTGAGTGAATGAACCTGATTTCACCTTGAGCGATAGAGTGAAGGACCACGTGTGACTGATGGAGTAAGTGGGCGAGCGAATGAGAGTGAGTGAGTGAGTGAGTGAGTGAGAGAGCTCGAGAGTTAGAGAGAGAGAGAGAGAGAGAGAGAGAGAGAGAGAGAGAGAGAGAGAGAGAGAGAGAGAGAGAGAGAATAAAACGAATAAACAAGACCCCACTACTAGGAAAGGGATCGAAACTGATAATCAAAGAGACAGGACGAGGTCCTGAGTGCGTTAGCCGCCGCAAGAGTACCCACCAGCAGTTCCGTGACGAAGGGGGAAATCATGGAGCCCAGCCTGGACGCGATGGTGTTGAAGCCCAGCGCCTGCAGCCGCACCTCCGTCGGGAGCAGCTCCACGCTATAGAGGTAGAGCAGCTGGAAGGCGGCGCTGATACACATGCGACCCGTCAGTGCCAGCGCCATGACCACCCACCGGTGCCCTGACAGACATAGCAGTAGCAGTAGTAGTATTAGTATTAGTATTAGTAGTAGTAGTAATAGTAGTAGTAGAAGAAGTTGTTATTGTTGTAGTGGTACAGTTTGTTTCATTACATCTGTCCACTCGCGAACGTAGATGTGGCACTTGCGCATTGTTGGTTTGTGATTGCGTGAAGTTCAACTTTTTATTTTCAGTGATATATTTCGATGTTTATGTATACAAAGAACCCTCAAGTCTTCTTATAGAAACCGCAAACATGCCGATTTGCATCGATAATATACCGTACAAGCACACGAAAGACAAGCTTGTATCACACAGTATGGTCAGATCATACTCGAACGAGTTATAGCCTTTCAAATACTTATAATTCATCTCATTGCAGGTATATAAAATGACGTCTGGCTCTACAAGTGCCTATAGAGGTTTTGCAGCTGACGTCATCAGTGGGGGTGCGGGGGTAGCGCGGGCCTGCACGGCCATCTTGGTGGTCAGTGGTGGTAGTCACTTATCAAACCAAACCTTGGTGGGGGCTGCACAAGTGCTCTGTGTGTTCGTCATGGGATACGTATGCTATGCGGTTGGATGTTCTAACCGACACGGGAGAGATGCTGTGTCATTTTATAGATTTCCAGTGAATCCAGAAGAGCGGGGGAAGTGGATAGCAGTTGTGAGGAGGGAAAACTGGCGGCCGTCTGCTTCATCTCGACTCTGTAGTGCTCATTTTGCCAGAGGTAAATATTACAAGCAAGACTGATCAGATTATTACATGAGGTAACACTCATTTAGATATTGCCCCGGGTCCCCTAGCTTATTGTGTGGCGGGGGATTACTCTGGAACGGGATTTACATGAGCTGGCGGAGGTAAACACGCATGGCGGCGCTCAAGCAGGGGAAGAAAATAGGAAAGGAAATTCAGTGGAGGCAAAGTGCACAGAGGGACAGAGCTCAGTGCTGGGTGGAGTATATGTGTACGCAGGGAAGTGACCAAGAGTGCGTAGTGTAAGGTGACGCCGTCACCTGCCCTCACCTGTCGTCACTAGCCCTCACCTGTTTGCCTGCCTGTGCTGCCTACCTGGGCATCACTGGTCAGCAACAGATCGGCCAGGCAGAGGGACAGCCAGTCAACCGACCAGCCAGACAGTCAGCCAACCAATCAATCAGCCAGTCAACCAGCCAACCAATCAGCCAGTCAGTCAACCACCCAGTCAGTCACCCACTCAACCAGCCAGCCATCCAATCGGTCAGCTAGACAGACAGTCACTTTACCAATCAGCCAGCCAATCAACCCACCAGGCAACCAGACAGCCAGCCAGCCAGCTAGACAGCCAGTCTACCAGTCTCCTCCTCCAACTTTTAGCTTTATTTAGCTTCGCAGCATTCTCAAGAGATCTCGCGTAATCACTTAACACAAATGATGCTGAAGGTCCTGCCATTTGCCCGCGGGTAGTGACTTAGGAATGGGGCACACGCGGTGCGTCTGCTCACTCTGCTGGGGAGGTGACCACCAGCGGGTTTGCAGACGACGCACAAGGTGCAGACGACGCTATTTCGTGACGTCACTGCAAAACCTCTATACATAAGAAATTTTTATAAAATGTTGCATGTGAATAACATGGGTAATATTCGAAATAGCCTACGTAGTATCACATTCAACAGTTGTTACTCAGTATTCCATGTTATTTCGAATATTAATCGTTATTTACACGCAATTAATTATTAAAACAGACATTATTTGTATACTTGCAGAGCCAGACGTCTACTAATGTACCTGAAATGAGATGAATTATAGTTATTTAAAAGTCCACAGATCGTTCGAGTATGATCTGACTATACTTACTGTTTGATACAAGCTTGCCTTTTCGTGTGCTTGTTTGGTGCTTTATCGAAGTAAATCGGCATGTTTGGGATATATAAGGACTGAGTTTTTTTTTCGTATACATAAATATTCAAATATATCATTGAAAAATTAACTTGAAAATCTATCACAACAGTTGATTTTCACGTATTCACGAACTGGAAATGTGCATCTATCTATCAAAAATCCCGCTTTGTTGATGGACAGATGAAATGAAACCGACTATGGTAGCGGGGGCGATAATAGCAAAAGTTGTTGTTGTTGTTGTTGTTGTTGTTGTAGCAGGAACAATAACAGCAATAGTAACATCAGTAAGAGTAATATCAGCACAGTTTTTTTAGGAAGAGACAAGGAAACACACACACACACACACACACACATACCAGGTGGAATAAACGCTACAGCCACAATCACAACACCACTGATGGTGTAGAACGCGATCGTCGGCCTCTTCCTGCCCAGCCTAGCGATGATGGGCGCTGTCAGGGTGTACGCCGGCACCTCCACCAGGCCAGAGAGCGTCATGTAGAGGAAGGGGTCGGCGCTGTAGTTGACGGCGTTCAGCGACATGCCGTAGAAAATGAGGGCCACGAGGAAGAACTGAAGGCTGAGGACGAGGGTGACGAGGCGGAGACGGGGCGTTCTGGAAGTGAGAGAGTGAGGACGAGGAGGAGTAACAGGAGGAAAATGGGTTACATCTGAGGGTCTTAAAGAACATGCCGTAGAAGATGAGATACACGAGAAAGGACTGAATGAAGGCTGAGGACGAGGGTGACGAGGCCAGTGAGAGAGTGAGGATGAGGAGGAGTAACAGGAGGAAAAAGGGTGGATAGAGAAAGGATGAGACAGGGAGTAACTGGAGAAGGAGAAGGAAGAGGAAAGGAAAGTGGTTTGCAAGGATATGTTTTTTTTTTTTTTAAGATTTATCCCCTAGTATCACTAGGGGAACGGGCCCTTGTCCGAAGAGGGAAAAGATTGCTCTCTCCCTGCACGAGGGAGCACGGGCCTTTGCGAAAGGCGGCCCGTAGCAGGATGCCGACAGACCGACTCTATCGGCAATCGAAATCTAGCCGACCAAGTCGGTCCGTCGACGAGGACTTGCGTGTCTCTGCAAGTATATGTCAAAGAACACGAGAATGAATAGAAAGCTGAGAACAAGTATACCAAAGGAAATACGTGGCTAGAGAAAGGATGAGAAAGGAATAACATGAGGAGGAGGAGTATAGGAGAATGGGTTGCATTTGATGATCTTCAAGAACATGTAGAAGATGAAGGACACGAGGATAAACTGAAGGATGAGAATGAGTGTAACGAAGGAAAAGAGAAGGAAAAGGAAGAGGAAGAGAAGAAAGTGAGTAAACAGTTAGCGTTCCTCCTCCTTCTCCTCCCTCTCTTCCTCCTCCTCCTCCTCCTCCTTCTGCAGCCCACCTGAAAAGTATGAAGAGCCGCAGCATCACGTTCCACGCCTTCTTCCTGTAGCCGCTTCGATCTCGGTCCTCTTGACGGTTCTCCTTCGGCGCCCGCTGCCCGACCCTCGCCTGACGCAGAACAGACGAGGAGTAAGGAGCAGTCACAGACACAGTAAACACAGACTCCCTCCCCCCCTCTCTCTCTTTGAATCACTTAATCAACCCGTTTTTTCTGTTTTAAATTGATTAGCATAAGCGGGAAATGTTTTATCCAAAGAAAATGGTTGAGAACACTAATCTTTTATGTATGACTAAATTAATTCGTGCAATAGCGCTCTTTCTCTTTGGTTATCCACCTGTTCGTCTATTGATCTTTCTGTCTGTCTATCTATATCCATCTGTCTTTCTGTCTATTTATCCGTCTACTGATGTTTCTGTCTATCTATCTATCTGTCTATCAGACTCATCTCTTCATCTCTCCATCTGTCTATCTATCCATCTATCTTCTCTCTCTCTCTCTCTCTCTCTCTCTCTCTCTCTCTCTCTCTCTCTCTCTCTCACCTCCCGCTGGATGGCAACCATGAGGTGCTCGAGCTCCTCCTGCGGCGGCAGCGTCTTCTTGTTCCACTTGGCGGCGCGCTCCATCACCTCCTTGGCCCGCTCGAAGTGCCCGTTCACGATGAGCCAGCGCGGCGACTCGTCCAGGAACCTGCCGCCGCCACCAGGGAGGAAGGGAGAAGTTAGGGAGATAGTGAAGGGGAAGATTGTGATAGGGGTTTGTTTTTTTTTTTTTTTTTTTTTTTTTTTTTTTTTACAGTTAAGGGCAAAATGAGTACTGAAAGCTGGAGCCGACGGGGGAGGAAGAATGGGGTTAGTAAGTTAGGGAGATAAGTGAGGGGAAGATTGTGAAAGGGGTTTAAGGTTACGAGTGAATGGGTTATAGATGAAGTTTAGGGGAAGATTATCAAATGGGTTTGAGGTTTTAGTTAGGGGCAAGGCAAGTACTGTGAGCTGGAGCCGAGAAAAGAGGAGAGAAATAGGGGTTTCAGCTGAGGGCAAGACAAGAACTGTGAGCAGAGAAACGAGAAAAGAAAGTGTTTGAAGACGAGACAGCGAGACAAACACCAAAGGAAAAGAAAGACAAGGTTATAAGAGCACCAATTGCAGTAGTCGTAGTTAAGGATCAAAACTTGTTAACATGAGAACTGTGAACTGACGCCGAGGAAGGGAGAAAAAAAGGGGTCGAAGACGAGAGAGCGAGACAGACTCAAGACAAAGGAAATAGAGGTTTATAGAAGCAAATTTAAAAGGATAAAATCTTGCGGCGGTATTTGTATGACTGATTAATTGAATTGGGGCGTACATTCACGGCGCCGCAACAACTATCTGTCTTTCCAGGACCTACCAGAGCGCCGGGAAGAGGAAGAGGCCGGGGATGTTGACGGCGAGCTGCAGCCACCGCCAGTCCCTGATGAGGTAGGCCATGCCGCCCCACGCCATGGTCCCCAGCGCCCACGGACAAGATATCACGATGCCCAGCACGGAGCGGTGGCGCGGCTCACACACCTCCAGGGCTGCGGCCGCGGGCGGGTAAGGAGGTAGGTGGAGAAAGATAGGTTATTGTATAGGTAGTATGTATATAGGTAGATACACAAGGGTAGATAGGTAGCTACGTAGGAAAATGTAAAGTTGGGGGCACATGCTAAAGTTGCACGTGGCGTCGGTGCTCATCTCCGATACATTGGCCCTTGAGCCTGGGGCAGGATATAACTCATTAGGCCTACCCCGGGACACAGGGTCAGTGTGGCATCCGCGTTACCAAAGTTTACCTTCCCCAGGTTTCCCCAGGTACTCATTTATCGACCAGACAGAAAAGTAGGATCGACAGCTGGGTGAGTGAGCTGCACGCCGACTGCACGGGCCGGGATTCGAACCCAGGCCCGCGGATTCGCAACTAAGCGTGCTAATATCACTCCACCACGGAGGAGGTAGATAGACAAATAGGATATAGAATAAAGGTGTGGGTAATAGGTAAGTGGGTAAGGAGCCCCCCTGCCTTCCTCTTCCCCTGTCCCCTCCCCTCCTGTCCCGTCCCTCCTCGCCCCCTCCCCTCTTTATCCCCCTTACCCAGTATATAGCCGGTCTGCAGCACCACGGGATGGAGGAGGCCCAGGATGAAGCGGAAGGCCAGCACGGAGGCCAGGGTGGACAGCCAGCAGCTCGCCACGGCCAGGGAGAAGAACAGAAGGACGCCTAGGGTGAGCGTCGTCTTGCGGCCGAACCTGTGAAGGGGGAGGGAGGGTCTAGAGATAAGTAGCACATATAGCAAAGAACCTCCTCTCCTAGAAACTCCTTCTCCTCCTTTTCTTTATCCCGGTTTCTTGCCAACACACTTCCATAACGCAAGACTGCATTCCTTTCCTTCTCTCTCCAGGCACTTCCTAACCTTACACAGAACGTAGAACATCCCTCCCATTCCCTGCCCTTTTCTCTCCCTTATTTCCTCCTTTCCCTTCTTCCCCTCACATTCCTTCTTCACTCCCTTCCCTTTTCACTTCACCTCCCCTCCCTTCTTCCCTTTGCCTTCTCTCTTCCCTCTCCACCACCCTTTCCTACCCCTCCCCAGCCTCGCCTCCCTCTTCTCTCCCCTAAGTCTCCTTTCCTCTCTTCCCTCCTCTCCCCTCTTCCTTCCCTCCTCTCCCGTCCCTTTATCTTTCCCTCATCTCCCTCGCCTGTTCCCCACGCCTCTTCTCCCCTTCACCCCACCCCGTTCCCCCCTTTTTCTTTACGTTTCGGTCTATGGCGCCGGTAGGTTTTTCTTGGTGGGGTCTGACGGTCGGGCCCACCCCATTATGACGCAGGTAAGTGTTTATAGGGGCGCCATTTTGCTTGCCTCGTGCTGCCCTCCGGAGTTTATCTTTGAGCCTCTCTTTAGAGAATCTAGAATCCAGATTGATAGGTGATCTTCATGACAGCACGTGGGTAGTTTTATGCCACTCCCCTTCCCTTTTCTCCCCTAATCCTTACGCCGTCCCAGCCTCTCCAAGTACCACCGAGGGGGTCGCCGCGTCACCTGTCAGCGAGGATGCCGTTGATGGGCGCTCCGAACAAGGTCCCGAACATGTATAGGCTCTGGTAGGTGGCGCGCAGGTACTCCGACGAACACACCAAGTTGAACTGCGGGACAAAGTGATGCAGGTCAAACGAAGAAGGAGGAAGAGGAAGGGGAAGGATTAGAATGAGAAGGATAAGAAAAAAACAAGAAGTAGAAAAGAAAAGAAGACGGGTGAAGACAACAGACTGACAGGTATAGTATAGACAGATTGACAGGTAAATACGTAGTGATGAAAATAAAGAGAGGAACATTGGATTGACAGGTACACACACACACACACACACACACACACACACACACACATATATATATATATATATATATATATATATAGAGAGAGAGAGAGAGAGAGAGAGAGAGAGAGAGAGAGAGAGAGAGAGAGAGAGAGAGAGAGAGAGAGAGAGAGATATAGAGAGAGATAAACTGCAGGTGGAGACAATAGATAGTATAGATAGACATACAAATTGATAATACATAAAGTTGTGAAGAGAGAGAGAGAGAGAGAGAGAGAGAGAGAGAGAGAGAGAGAGAGAGAGAGAGAGAGAGAGAGAGAGAAAGTATAGATTCTCAGATAAGTAAAATCATAAAACAGGCAAATATAGCCGGTCAGGTAAACACACATTATGCAAATATGTAGATGATGCAGTATTTCATTAACTGATTAAATCACTATAGTCGGTTCCACGAGAGCTGGCGGAGATTTTCCTTCAGGGGTGGACCCACGGACTTGGTATCATTGCATGGGTGATGGTACTGAGCGCTCATTGGTCAATTCTTAACTTGTTCTGATGCACATAAAATTGACTTTGTATTCCTTCCAAAACCCTTTGTGAGTTGTAAGGTAACAGATTGCACCGATAAAAACAAATGCAATAATATCTTTAATGATAAGAATGTGCCTTTTGAACTTTTATAAATTAATCTGAAACGACATTCATAACAAAACTAATTCAGAACGCCACGTAAACGGACAATGCCAGCGACTGAGCGACTGTTGAGGCTAGACTTTCTTTACTACTTTTTACTACTACAAAGTGCTAGGCTACAGTCTAATTAACTCATTTACTGTAATATTTCTTGGTATATTTTTAGGCCTGGCTTAGTCATAATGTGTAGTGATGCTACGGAGTCATAACGGAAACATCGGCCTAAGGCAAGAACCTTCTTATTTCTTTCATCGTCCGTCCTGTCATTATTCCTGAAATATGTTCCTAATATTTGTGGTAATAAACTAATAAATAGCCCTAAGGAAGAGCGATTATAAGAATAACTACGTACATTTATATACCAATAGTGTTGATTTTTTAGAGGTAGCAGAAAGCGAGAGATAGTAGGCTATGTCATGGCAAACGAAATTGCCGCAGCTTATGTATATATATATATATATATATATATATATATATATATATATATATATATATATATATATATATATATATATATATATATATATATATATATATATATATATATATATATATATATATACTTGAGGGGTTTGGCTACTGTAAGGATTCAGCGCCTCTGAAAAAGTTAAGAACCACTGGACTAAATTAACTGACTAACTGAATGATTGTCAATCATTCAGTTAGTCAGTTAATTTAGTCCAGTGGTTCTTAACTTTCTCCACCCTTCCGTCTTTTCAATCCTCCCACCCTACCTTCCACCCTTTCTTGCTTCCAACCTTCACTCCATCCCTTCCCTTTAGTTCCTCCCTTTCTTCCTTCAACTCCCTTTTCCTTCCTTCCCTCGTTTTCCCCGTTCTAATCCACTCCACAGTCCCTTCACCCATTCGTCTCTCTCTCTCTCTCTCTCTCTCTCTCTCTCTCTCTCTCTCTCTCCGCCCTACCCCCAACCCTTCCCCCCCTACCCCAGCCCCCATCCTCCGCCCTCTACCAACGCCCCTCGTCCTCCCATTCTTCGTTGTTTTTCGCTTCTCCTTCTTTTTCTCATCCTTTCATCGCTCTTTCTGTCCTTCCTTTCTTCCCTCCCCGCCCCCCACGTCCTCTAAGCCCCGGCCCTCACTCCCGCCCTCACCCCCCCTCGTCTTGCCTGTGAGGTGAGCGTGGTGGTGTAGGTGGTGTTGTCGTAGGTCCAGGCGTCGCAGGGCACCTCGTCGAAGCCCCCGTTGAGCGTGCTGTTGACCAGGTAGTGGCAGTGGTCTCTGACGGAGAGATTATGGTGATGACAATGGTGGTGGTGATGATGATAATAAAAATGGTGGTGGTGATGGTAATGACAATGGTGATGATGATAGTGGTGATGATAATGGTGATGACAGTGATGATGATTTTTTTTCTTTTCATTTCAAAGATTTATCTCCTTAAGGGAACCAGGCCTTTACCGCTATGGCGGCCCGGAGCAGGAGTTTCGAGGTGATGCAGTCCTCGGGCGGGTGTAGGGGGTCGCCCCCGCCGGCAGGCGCGCCGAACGGAGGAACGGGTGCGCGAGGCAGCCCGTAGCAGGAGCCGGGCGAGCAGTCTACAACCGGGGGAAGGGTAGACCGAGTTGCTCGTTACGAGGGCTGGCGTGCCACTGTGGTGATGATGATGGTAATGAAAATGGTGCTGACAATTATGGCGATGATGATTGTGGTGATGACATAATGATAATGATGGTGATGATGACAATGGTGTTGACAAAGGTTCTGACAATTATGGTGATGATAATGGTGATGACAATGGTGGTGATGGTGGTAATGACAATGGCGGCGCCCCGCTACTCACTCTGAGGTGTTGTTCTGGCCCTGGGCGGTGAAGGTGGTGGTGGCGAGGGTGTAGCCGTGGGCGGGGGGGCGGCAGGTGTGGCCCACGGCGGGGGCCACGAAAGCTCCGGAGAGGGTGTTGGAGGCCAGGTGCATGTTCCCTGGGGGGCAACAGGGGGGGAGGGGCGAGAGGGAGGCGGGGGTCAGATATCAAAAAGGGGGCCAGGGCTATTTATGTTCATATTGATATATTTTTAATTATTTTAAGGGTTTTATTTCTTGATTTTAATGTTTTTAATGCATTTGCTTATGTTGACATCACTATATTCATGCAGACTTTTTTGGGGGGTAAACCTTTTTTTAGGTATATTATCTGTTCATTATTTTTTCAAAGGTTGTATTTTCCTGTTTAATTATTTTTATTTGTGTATTTTCATTATCACCATATTCATACTGACATTCATACAACTCATGCACACATTTCGAAGGGGGGTATAAGTTATCAGGGTATGTTCTGATACTTATTCATTATTTTAAGGGTTTTATTTATAGATTTATTCATCTATTCATTTGCAAGGAGTGTGTTATGCACGGGGTTTTCCATATCACTCAAGAATCACGTGACAATACAATTCTTTATAGCTTGCAGATTGAGAGAGAGAGAGAGAGAGAGAGAGAGAGAGAGAGAGAGAGAGAGAGAGAGAGAGTGTGAGTAACAGGCTGGCAGCAACGACATCCTCATGTTTTTCACTTGCTCGTCCGCGGCTTGTGTATATCGTTCTTGTGCTTGGCAAAGAATATATTTCAGCACTTAAACCTTGAACCTTTTAATAAACACAACCAAGTTATAAATGGATGAATAGTGAAGGGGTAGAAGGGGGGGAGGGGGGAGTCAAAGGAGAGAGGGAGGAGTTAATTAAGGGAAGGGAGGAATCAAAGGGGAGGGGGTGTTAGTGGGAGAGGGGGGAGTTAATGGGGGAGAGGAAGGAGTGGGGCATAGAAAGGGATTACTACTACTACTACTACTACTACTACTACTACTACTACTACTACTACTTACACACTATTCTCTTTCCCTTTTTATAAAACTTCAATAACTTACCTTCCCTATAGTATACTCTCTCTCTCTCTCTCTCTCTCTCTCTCTCTCTCTCTCTCTCTCTCTCTCTCTCTCTCTCTCTCTCTCTCTCACGTACAGTAGCTGAAGGTGAAGAAGATAAGGAAGTTCCATTTTCCCGTCCCCAGCTTCGTCAGGAGGGTGTCGAACTTGTTGCTGCTGCTCCTGTTGGCCATCCCGCCGCCTGGGAGAGTGTGCGAGGGAGGGAGAGAAGAGTCAGTTGCATAACCGACCTGGAAACGCAATATTCTCAGAGTTCGGCGCCCAATCTCACATATTTGCCTTTCGTATAGGAGTTTTGAGCATTTCCATGGGTAGTTTTCTGACCCTGGCGGCGGTAGTTTGAGCATTCTTCTGCACCATGAATCTAAAAACACTCATGAGAACCCAACTGCTCTCCTTTTCGGCCTTTGGAAAGGGTTGATGTGAGGAACAGAAGCATCTGAGAATACTGATCCATTCTCACAACTATTTCCAAAGGCCAAAAGGGATATTAGCTTGGGTCTATTCACGTTCATAGTACAGAATCCTTGTGGTAGTATCACTGAGCTCATAAAACTACTCATGGAAATACTAACACAACCTCTACGAAACCCTTATGTCAGCTAATGTCAGACGCTTATGTCAGCTTAATAACTCTTTCTCAAGGCAACAAATTAATATAATCTGGGTCTCACAAGTGTTTCTCACATTCAAGATCAAGTGTTAAACTGTCACTTACCCAATGGAACTTCCTCCCCTGCAATTATTGACGCAACCTCAACGAAAACCTTGTCAAATGTGAGTGTATGTATAAGTCCCGCAATGTTTGAGAATATGAATGCTGTGTTGTTTATTCCAAAGGCTCAATGGATGCAGGCCAAGAATCGCACAAACAAGCTACTAAGGAACATTTCAAGGGGCGTCAGTAACAGAAGCGCTGACGTCATATCATGCTCAAGCTGTATTTAGCATCATTTAAAATTATTCTCCATTATTACGGTTCACATCTGGTCTTCTTACAACTGAATGGTCATCAAGATGTCAGAATCTGTGCAGAGGAGGAGGCTAAAAATAATTCACTGGTTGAGAAATTTGCAATATAAGAAATGGAAGGAACCCGACAATAATTGTATGGTAGTGGTGGTGGTGGTTGTGGTGGTCCTGTGGTGGTAATGGTGGTGGAGGTATATAGAGTAATGATGTTAGTGGGGTAGTAGTAGTAGTAGCAGTAGTAGTAGTAGTAGTAGTAGTAGTAGTAGTAGAAGTAGAAGTAGTAGTAGTAGTAGTAGTAGTAGTAGTAGAAGAAGTAAATTCACCACCATCACTATTACAACACCACCACCATCATCACCACCACCTTTACCAGCACCCATCATCACCACTAATACCACCACCATCACCACCACCACCTCGACCAATACCCAGCATCACCACTACCACCACCACCTAGTATCTCTCTCACCCTCCTCCATCACTCCCATAGCTCCCTCGCTCCTATCAGCCCCACTCCCACCACTATCAGCACCATCACCACCCCCACCAACACCACCTGTTCAACGAGGTAAGGAAGTGCTCAATTAACCTTGTGGGAAGCGCTCGTTGTAGATACCACCGCCAATACCACCATCATCACCACCACCACCACCACCGCCACCACCTTTTAACACCATCACCTCTACTACCATTATCAACACCACTGCCACCTCCACACCACCATCACCAATGTCATCACCACCTTCACCAATGTCATCACCACCTTCACCACTCATGAACAAAAACAAGAAAAGCAGGAAAGTAATGAGAGAGAGAGAGAGAGAGAGAGAGAGAGAGAGAGAGAGAGAGAGAGAGAGAGAGAGAGAGAGAGAGAGAGAGAGAGAGAGAGAATAAATGATATAGGAAGAGAGAACAAAAGAGGAAAGTAAGTATTTAAAAGAAAAGAAGGGAAGCAAGGAGGGAAAGAAAAAGAAGGAGGGATGGGAAAGGAAAAAAAAGGGAGAGAAAAACCACGAGGGAGGGAGGAAAGGAGGGAGGGAGGGAGGGGGGAGGGAATCAGCGAGGGAGTAAAGCGAGAAGACAACAGTAAACACTAAAAATAGAGAGAGAGAGAGAGAGAGAGAGAGAGAAGTGAAAATACAGAGAAGAAGAGGAAGGAAATGGTTCTATAAGTAGCACACAAGTGACATAAGTGGGAAGGGGGGGGAAATGGGGAGAAAGGGGGGAGGGGGGGAGTGGGGAAGGGAGGAGATGGTTAAAGAGAGGTAAATCAGGAAATGAGGACAGACTCTCTCTCTCTCTCTCTCTCTCTCTCTCTCTCTCTCTCTCTCTCTCTCTCTCTCTCTCTCTCTCTCTCTCTCTCTCTCTCGTTAGGATGTTGTATTTATCTTTACCATCTCGTCTGTTGTGTATGGAGAGAGAGAGAGAGAGAGAGAGAGAGAGAGAGAGAGAGAGAGAGAGAGAGAGAGAGAGAGAGAGAATCAGAATCAGAATCAGAATCAGAATCAGAATCATTTTATTCCATTAAAATGGCTTTTCTATACATTACAAGTATAACTGAATAACATACAATTTAAAGTAAGCCTTAAGCTAAAAGTTTTCTAAGCTATATAAATCAATATCAGAATAGTGTGAGCGTGCTCTCGATAGAATTCTAGTTGACATTTATATCATTATCAAGCAAGTAGTGTTTAAGGCTTTTTCTGAACACTTGTATGGTATTCGATAGTGTTACATGGTGTGGAAGAGCGTTCCATAGCCTGGGGGCCTTGTACTAGGAGCGAACGTGTCCCGCAGTGTGTGTTGGTGTGGAGAGAGAGAGAGAGAGAGAGAGAGAGAGAGAGAGAGAGAGAGTGGGGGAGGATAAATGTGGTATAAAAACAAGTAGAGGAGGAAGGACGGAGGGAGAAGAGGGAGAGACGGAAGAAAAACTGTGACAAGACTAATGAGAGAGAGAGAGAGAGAGAGAGAGAGAGAGAGAGAGAGAGAGAATAAATTAATTTAGATTTTAAGGATGATGAGTTATATTTTCCTGTGTGTGTGTGTGTGTGTGTGTGTGTGTAGCCTTGGCCTGTCTCGATCGTCCATTCCTCTCCGCCACTCTTTCCTTCACGCTGTTTCCTCTCAAAAAACTCTCTCTCTCTCTCTCTCTCTCTCTCTCTCTCTCTCTCTCTCTCTCTCTCTCTCTCTCTCTCTCTCTCTCACTCACACACACACACACACACACACACACACACGGGGGGGAGGTCACAAGGGGGTCAATTTGTGATGTTTCTGAAAATGCAATGAAGTCCTTTGAACACACATTAAGGAGAGTTCTGTAAAGAGTGACCAAGAGACGTACCCTTGTGGACCCTGTGGCTGTCTCTGGGAGGAGGAGGAGGAGGAGGAGGAGGAGGAGGAAGAAGAAAAGATGAATGGGAGAAGGAAAGAATGGAGGAGAAAGGGAGGCAAAGAGATAGGGGCATTATGAATGAATGAAGGAGGGATGAATGGAGCAGGACAAGAGGTAGGGAGGCAGGGAAGGAAAGTAGGAATGGAGGAAGCAGGGAGGAAGGTAGGAGGGGGCATAAGGAAGGAATGAAGGAGGAATGAATGGAGGAGGAATGAAGGAAGAAAAGAGGAATGGAAGAAAGGAAGAAATGAAGGAGGCAGGGAGGAAGGTAGGAGGGGGCATAAGGAAGGAATGAAGGAGGAATGAATGGAGGAGGAATGAAGGAAGAAAAGAGGAATGGAAGAAAGGAAGAAATGAAGGAGGCAGGGATGTAAGGAGGAGGGGGTATGGGGAAGGAATGAAGGAAGGAGGAATAGGTAGAGGAATGAAGGAAGAAAAGTGGAATGGAAGAAAGGAAGAAATGAAGGAGGCAGGGAAGGAAGGAAGGAAGGAGGAATAGGTAAAGGAATGTAGAAGGATGGAGCATGAGGAAGGCAGAAGAAACTGATGGAGGAGGAGAGGAATGAGTGCATGAGGAAAAGAGTTGGGGGAGGAGGAAGGGAAGGAGGGAGATTGAGAGGAAAACTTATCCTTCTACATCCAGGTGTGTGTGTGTGTGTGTGTGTGTGTGTGTGTGTGTGTGTGTGTGTGTGTGTGTGTGTGTGTGTACGCAGCCGTTACTCTCACTAAAACCCTCATGCATCACACCACTACCACCACCATACTCCCTACCTTCACCCCTATCCCCCCTCCCTGCCCGTACCCATGTCACCACCACCACCACCACCACCTCCGCCTTTCATCGACAGTGGCCTTGAGATGGGGCACCCTACAGCTCACAACACGCGACAACTCCCCACCCACACACACCCTCACCCATTCCCAGACACCGACCCACCCGCCCACACTCTCACCAACACACGATAAACCCCCCCCCCCCCCCCCAACACATCCACACCCATACGCGATGTGCCGCTATTACGGCTACTGGGGTAAATCACACAGCCCGACTTGTTTGACGCGCTTTAATACGGTAAACCTGGAATAAGTAATACAACACTTGTCAAACGACACAACACAACACCTTTACACCAAATGTCACCTTATCGCACGAGACAATTAAATAATTAATACCAAACTTTTACCTTACAATAATGAAGGGTCTGTGATAGCCTTTTCTGCTTCTGTCTGCGGAGACGGCACGGCTGCCGGAACAGGGACTCGGCCGTCTCTGCCGCCTCCGTCACACTCTCGTTCATCTCACCTTTCCGTCCCGCTGTCCTGCCCGTGGCAGACAGGGGCACGGCCGCCCGCTACCCGCTGCCTCCCGTTCCACTCTCTCCTCTCGCGCCTGAGTCAACCCGTCTATGGCCTCTCATTTGACCCTTGGGTCAAATATGAGGTTCGTAACTGCTCTCCTTATCTCTATCCTATTAGGCACTGTAAACAACACGCCGGGGCGCCCTGACAACTCGCTCGGGGTGTCCCGCTCTTTCCCTTACATTATACATTCATACAGTCTATACATTTGCCCTTCATAGGCGCGACATACCATAGGCGCGACTACACGCGACCACACACACCGACCCGCCCACTCACACCCTATCACACGCGACTCACACTCGCTCACACACGACAACCCCAAGACAAAGACACAAACCTAATCCCTCCCTTTGTAATGCCTAACCTAACGTAGCCTAACCTAACTTCCTAACCAAGCCTAACCTAAACTAATCAAGCCTGACCTAACACAACCTAGCCAAGTCTAACCTAACAACCAAGCCTAACCTACACAAACACAGCCACATGAACACAACTCTCTCTCTCTCTCTCTCTCTCTCTCTCTCTCTCTCTCTCTCTCTCTCTCTCTCTCTCTCCCCATGCAAATTATTGTAAATCATTGAGTGTACACCCACGACACACACATACACACACAGACATCTGCATACACGCAATAATTAGTTCACCTCCCGCCACCCTACAGCCGCTCAAACGCACCCCGACCAGCCTCTCCCCTTACTGCACGTCACCACATAAACACTCAGGCATTTAACCCTCCCCTCAGTCGGGTAGTTAAGGACACTCATACCAACCCAAACTGCATCATCTCCCCTCAGCGTCCTACAGTCAGTTTTCTTCTTCTCCCTTCCCCTCGTGACACCCAGCAGTCGTATAGTGTTTAGGTCAGTGCCAAGTTAAGGTCACATCACACCTTTAAAGGAGTTTCATATTCATCAAGACCACATCCCTATTACTCATACATTCATGATTCATCCCGTTACAGCATCTCAGTGTCACTTTGACCCTCATGTCCTCATAACCTACATAACCACCCACACCATAGTATTTCCCGTCTCACACTGTTTTTTTTTTTTCCTTCACAGCATCAGGAACTCTCCAACTTGCAGCTTAATTCCCCTCTCACACCTGATGCCCGACCAGCTTCCACGACCCAAGCCTCAGTTGCTTCCTCTCCTGACAAAACACACCCTCTCGTTTTTCCCCTTCACAGCATCACTAATAGCAAGGAAGGTAGAAAAGGAGGAAGGGAAGGAGTGAGAGAGGGAGGGGGGAAGAAAGAGAGAAAGGTAAAGAGGGAATGAGAAAGAAAGAGCAGGAGAAAAGAAGAGAAAAGGAAGAGGAAATTTTTAAAGAGTTCACTACCCATACCTGTAAATCTTAGCACGTTCTCCAACAGCACAACACAAACACCCACATCGTATATTTTTTTTCCTCTCAACCAAAACACAACCCCAGGGAGACACCAGTTTTCCTCCTCACAGCTTTACTGACCTAGCCAGACCAGCAACATCTTGTGATCTCTCAACACTCCACAGCTTTCCATACCTCAGCTTTATCCCCTTTCAACCAAAATGATATAACCTCAGGGACACGTATACCTACCCCTTTCCCCCTTTATAACAAAGCACAACCCCAGAAACTCCTTTTTTTCCCCTCACAACGTCACTCAACTACATACCCGCATCTTAACATCTCACTGCCAGCATCCCAGCATCCCGGCAACACGTTAGTCTGCAGTACCTCTCCCTCCCTGCCTGCTGCCACTCGTTGGTACTCCTGTCTCTCTTCAACAAACAGCCACAAACACAATAGTTTTCCCCTCACAGCATCACTCAACTACCTACCCGCATCTTCTTATCTCACTGCCAGCATCCCAGCATCCCGGCAACAAGTAACTTAGTCTGCAGTACCACTCCCTCCCTGCCTGCTGCCACTCGTTGGTACTCCTGTCTCTCTTCAACAAACAGCCACTAACACAATTGTTTTCCCCTCATAGCATCACTCAGCTATCTTCCCGCATCTTCTTATCTCACTGCCAGCATCCCGGCAACAAATAACTTAGTCTGCAGTCCTGCCACTCGTTGGTACTCCTGTCTCTCTTCAACAAACAGCCACAAACACAATTGTTTTCCCCTCATAGCATCACTCAGCTACCTACCCGCATCTTCTTATCTCACTGCCAGCATCCCAGCATCCCGGCAACACGTTATAGTCTGCAGTACCTCTCCCTCCCTGCCTGCTGCCACTCGTTGGTACTCCTGTCTCTCTTCAACAAACAGCCACAAAGACAATAGTTTTCCCCTCACAGCATCACTCAACTACCTACCCGCATCTTCTTATCTCACTGCCAGCATCCCAGCATCCCGGCAACAAGTAACTTAGTCTGCAGTACCACTCCCTCCCTGCCTGCTGCCACTCGTTGGTACTCCTGTCTCTCTTCAACAAACAGCCACAAACACAATAGTTTTCCCCTCATAGCATCACTCAACTATCTTCCCGCATCTTCTTATCTCACTGCCAGCATCCCGGCAACAAATAACTTAGTCTGCAGTACCACTCCCTCCCTGCCTGCTGCCACTCGTTGGTACTCCTGTCTCTCTTCAACAAACAGCCACAAACACAATTGTTTTCCCCTCATAGCATCACTCAGCTACCTACCCGCATCTTCTTATCTCACTGCCAGCATCCCAGCATCCCGGCAACACGTTATAGTCTGCAGTACCTCTCCCTCCCTGCCTGCTGCCACTCGTTGGTACTCCTGTTTCTCTTCATCAAACAGCCACAGAGACAATAGTTTTCCCCTCACAGCATCACTCAACCACCTGGACACTGCTTTTCCCCTTCACAGACCCGTGTCTCATCTCTCTCGATCCCGCCTGTTACCCCTCGTTGGTGCTCCTGTCAATCCTCTTCAAACAGTCACAGGAACACTCATTTTCCCCTCACAACATCACCAAACTACCCAGACACTACTTTTAACATTCGCAGACCCGTATCTAGCTTATCCCTCCCTGTTGTCACTCGTTGGTACTCGCATGACACTACGCTCACTACCCACGTTAGAAAATTGTCGAACCTAGAACATTATTATCAGTTTCAGGCCCAAAAACTGTCGTACAAACACAATTAACGTTAAGCAATCAAAGTTAGTGTAAAAACCGTTAAGTATTGATGTTTTTTGCAATAGTTATGTCAGAAACCAGGAAATACAATGTGCTGAGTATGAGAATCTAGTAAAGTTGCACTCGATCTTGGCACTCACCCTCGCCACGCCGCTCTGCGAGGCTCCTCCCAACACAGCAGCGGCACGCCTTCCTCGTGGCGGCTACGGGAAGACTGTGTGAGGAAGTGTGAGGACTGAGATGCCCGCCAGACAGCCAGCCAGCCAGCAAGAGGGGATGTGCCGTGAATACTGAATAGTGGGCAGCCCGCACCGTACCACACCGCACCGCTGACTCACACTGGGAAAAGAGAGAGAGAGAGAGAGAGAGAGAGAGAGAGAGAGAGAGAGAGAGAGAGAGAGAGAGAGAGAGAGAGAGAGAGAGGAGGGTGGGGGGTAGGAACATCAGTGAGCATTTGCATATCGCGATGACTGCTTACAACTGGTGTCACAAAACGTCAACTGGACATATTTTTCTTTATAAGAGAACGGAACATTAGAAGCCCGTGAGGAGGATGAAGGAACTGAAGCAACAGAAGGAAGGAATTGTGGGGGGAAGGGAAACGAAAGGGAAGAAGAGAGGAAGGAAAAGAATAGAGGGAGAGAGAAACATAAGGAAGGAGAGGGACAGGCTTAGGGAAGAACGACTGAAGATGAGAGAGAGATGAACAGAGGGCGTGAAAGAGAAAGGGAGAGATAGGTAGGAAGGAAAGGAAGATATGGTAAGAGAGATCGAGACAAAAGAAAGGAGAGGTACAAGATGAGAGAAAGACAGAGGAAGGAATGTAAGAAAAAGAAGAGAAAGGAATCGAGGAGGGAGGAACAGAAAGAGAGAGAGAGAGAGAAGAGAGGGGGGGGTGGGGGACAAACAGGTAGGTTAAAGAAGGGAAAGACGGAGGAAGGGAGGGAAGAACAATGGAAGGAGAAGAGGCAGATGCAGGGAAGAAGGGAGATACGGAAAGAGGTGAATGGAGAGAGGAAAGAAGAATATAGATAAGACAGATGGAGGGGCCAGAAGGGAAGATGAAGGACGGGAGGAGGGAGGAAGAAAAAGAGAATGGTAGGGAAGAAATGAGGGAGAGAGAGAAGGAAGAAGAAATAGGCACGGAGGTAATGACGCAATGTAACATGAAACCTCGATTCTTGACCACTATCTCCTCCTCCTCCTCCTCCTCCTCCTCCTACTACTACTACTACTACTACTACTACTTTTTTTTTTACAGCAAAGGAGACAGCTCAATGGCTTAAAAAAACAGAAAAAAAAGCCCGCTACTTACCGCCCCTAAAAAGATTAGTCCCACTATTATTACTACTACGGTGCCTCTATGTTTTTCTAAGTGTCTGGACGAAGCTCAGCACACCACAGGAGGGATCCGACGCGAGTGTGATTTTTCCTTGGAGGGAATGGTTGACGGAAACCCGTCGAAAAAGGAAAAAAATGTCAGTTCTTTCTTGTAGGTATCATATATATATATATATATATATATATATATATATATATATATATATATATATATATATATATATATATATATATATATATATATGTGTGTGTGTGTGTGTGTGTGTGTGTGTGTGTGTGTGTGTGTGTGTGTGTGTGTGTGTGTGTGTGTGTGTGTGTGGGTGTGGGTGCTTGTGTGCATGCGTGCTTTCTTCCTTATAAATCATTAGAAAAAATTTTTTTTTTTTACCCAAGAGTAACGGGAAGCAGGTGGCTGAATTAAACGTACTGTAAGTCATGGGTTCTTAACCTCTCCATGATCCCAGACCCCCATTGGATTGCTCAGTATGGTCACATACCCCTTCGCTTGACTGCTGATATCATCATCACCTAACTCTGACGGCGCCTACAGCTCAACAATCATTCATATTCAAAACAGTGAAGAATTGCAAGACGTTCGTGACAGGGTTGCCAAATATTTTGGGGGTCTAGAGGGCATCATAGGTTCATGAGGTGTGGGGAGGGTGGCGAGCGAAGCGAGCATGCGCAGGTGGTGGAGAAGTTTTGAAAAATAAGCAGTTTTAGGGGGATTTTGAGGCCGGTATAGAAATCATTGTGGGGCTATAGCCCCCACCCACCCTAGTCCCCCAAGAAATTACGGCCCTGTCCCCATATTTAGAACCACACTTAATTGCTTTCCAAATATTATAATATATATTCAAGAGAAAGAAATGTAATACAACTGAGTATTAATCAATTTTAGTAACAAAATAACACAAATTATAAATATTGAATAGCAGTGCTAGTTCTAATGTATCATTCTAACCATTATTAATAAATCAAATATATCTTAATATTCAAAGATTGAGTCCCATACCCCCAGCATTTGGTTCCCATACCCCTGAGGGGTATGAATACCCCCGGTTAAGAACCTCTGCAGTGTAAATACTATATATGCACAAGCACGGGCTGCCGCTTGTCAGCCTATTTCATTTTTTTCTTTTTTCTTCGTTTTTCCTCTCTCTCTCTCTCTCTCTCTCTCTCTCTCTCTCTCTCTCTCTCTCTCTCTCTCTCTCTCTCCTCCCAGCCCTCAGGAGCAGGATGGTCCCAGCGAGTCACATTATTAAGGTTGATGGCCATTGATCAGAGGCCCGCCGCGTGAGGGGGACAGGTGGCGGCAGCGGCGGACTGGCGGGGCGGCTCCACGCACACCCACGTCACACTGGCTCACCCACCCCCGTACCCATCATTCCATTCACCCACCTATAGCCCCTCATCCACCCACTCATCATGCCATCCATCATCATAAGCCAGCGTCCTGTCAGCCGGTCTGTCGGTGTGCAAGGTGGCTGATGAATTACACGGAAGAACTTCATTTCGGCGGATGGACTTGACTAGAATTTTGAGCGGTGTTCTCAGACGCTTCCGCCTCTCACATCAAGCACTAATTCAAAAGGCCGGAAAGAGAGTATTCGGGTTCTCATGAGTGTTTTTATAACGTATTTAGTATAGAAACTTTGCCTAACTTCCATTAGGGTCATACAACTATACCCCTTGAAATGCCCAAAACTCCAACGAAAGCCTCAATTGTCAAATGTGTGCGTCGGACGCCGCAGTGTTTGAAAATATGAGTCGTTAATGGCTAAATTCCACGCATTCATTGTCCCTCTCAGTAATAGTAATAGCTATAATTAGTCGTTAGTAATAGTTTGGTGTACAAGAAAAAATAATTGGAAGTGACGTGTGAAATTCAACAAAGGCGAATAATAGTTTAAATACTGCCTTTGTTTCATCGAGACTGCAACAATCTTAAGATTTTTTCGAAAAGGCGTTTGGAATTAATATATATGTTACTGTCATTTTGAGGAACTAGTCATTTTGCAAAATGCCCGCTCATTTTGAGAAATGACCTAAATAGTGGTCAGTTTGCAAAATAACCTTAAATATTTGGGCATTTTGCAAAAGCATCACAGTTATGGTCATTTTGCAAAATCGTCAGTATTGTCCTTGGACAATTTATTACAAAAACATTGTAAATATATACACAAATCACCATGCCATGAAATAACTTACCCCCTGCCCCCCCCCCCCCCCCCCTACACAGGTGTGGCACCACTTCACCGTTAACCCGTTCATCACCAGCGTCTCTCTCTCTCTCAAGGCCATTAATAACAAAAAACTTGGTTTTCGATTGATTGATCATTCA
Source organism: Eriocheir sinensis (assembly GCF_024679095.1). Taxonomy (NCBI): domain Eukaryota; kingdom Metazoa; phylum Arthropoda; class Malacostraca; order Decapoda; family Varunidae; genus Eriocheir; species Eriocheir sinensis. The sequence continues at coordinate 27,643,245 of NC_066512.1, forward strand.
TAGTCTTCACAGTAATTTTGAAGTAGTACACGCACCCACACCGTTAGCAGTAATTAGTTTATAATAACGCTATATCTGTCTTTTTAAACACTTGCAATAACCGGCGAAAACTGAATAAACAAGCCATTGAAGGCTGTATAACTTGGTTGAGTTTATTAAAAGGTCCAAGTTTAAGTGCTAAAATATATTCAAGCACAACAGGAACGGTATATACAAGCCGCGCACGAGTGACAAACGTGAGGATGTGCGGCTGCCAGCCTGTTACTAACTCACTGCTGGCAGGGAGAAATGCAAGCTATACAGAATTGTATTGTCACGCGATTCTTGGTGGTATGGAAAACTCCGTGCATAACAGCTGACTGGTCTGATGTCATTTTAGTCTTGAAATGTGGTTTTAATGTTATTTAATGTTGTTTTAAAGTTGAATAAACAAGCATTTGAAGGTTGACGGTTGTTTGTACTTTTTTTTTGCATACTGACCAACTGCGATTTGGAGATTCTACAAATTGTTCTAGGAGACTACTGATGATTTTGCAAAATGACCATAACTGAGGTACTTTTGCAGAATGCCCAAATATTTAAGGTCATTTTGCAAACTGACCACTGTTTTGGTCATTTCTCAAAATGACCGTAACATATAGCTACAATCAATAGCCAATATCAAATTCATGTTATAGGTACAACATGACGCAAGTACATAGTATGCCTAGAAACATTAATTGCGTAGAAATAGTTGAAATGCTCCCTTCGTTTTACGGGACTGCATTATTTAACCTCTCTTCATGAAGGAGTTGGGAAAAAGGCAGTCAATCCATCCCTTTCGCTTCACTCTACGGGGATGCGTGCCAGCTTTCACTAGTCCCGCGACTCTACGGGACGACTTACCTGTTTTCAGTACACTCGCGTTTGCTTGTCGGGAAAAAAAGGATAAACAATAGCAATTTTATCCAACCACTACTACTACTACTTCTACTGCTATTTGTTTTAAGGTATTATAAGAGGTGGAAGATCAAGAACTAAACAGTGCTTAGATCATGGCTATACTATTAATATTACATTGTACAGGACGAAAAAGACGACCACCACACACACACCAGGAAGGCTTCGTTTATCTCCTGCACTTCGAGGGTGGATGGGTCAGGTTAGGTCAGGTCAGGGCAGGGTGTTCACGGTGCCTTGCCTTCCTCCCTCCTTCCCTTCAATACGTCGTGGACGGAATCAAATTGGCTGGATTTTTTACTTTCTTCTTTTTGGTACTTGGTTTAGGCTCATCTTCTTCTCTTTCTGATGCCTGGTTCTGGATCATCCTTTTCTCTCTCTCTCTCTCTCTCTCTCTCTCTCTCTCTCTCTCTCTCTCTCTCTCTCTCTCTCTCTCTCTCTCTCTCTCTCTCTCTCTCTCTCTCTCTCTCTCTCTCTCTCTCTCTCTCTCTCTCTCTCTCTCTCTCTCTCTCTCTCTCTCTCTCTCTCTCTCTCTCTCCTTTGTTGTTTGGTTCTCTATCTTCTTCCTCAGTTGATTGATTCTCTCTCTCTCTCTCTCTCTCTCTCTCTCTCTCTCTCTCTCTCTCTCTCTCTCTCTCTCTCTCTCTCTCTCTCTCTCTCTCTCTCACTCTCTTATTGCCTGGTTTTCAATCAGCCCTCTCAGATGCCTGGTCACACACACACACACACACACTAATTGGTTGAATGGCCGAGTCATTGGGTGGGTGGGAAAGAGACACACTTGTACTGCAATGACATAGTATTAAAAGCAAAATTTGAATAGCTGTACACATGACATATACATAAAATTAAACATAGACTCTGGATGTAAAAAATGTAACACAAGTCCAACAGCAAAAAACAGGTACAGAGAGAATTCACACACACACACACACACACACACACACAGGCACACACTCATTCACCTCTCAAAATCACATCACAAGTGCCATCCACCTTGTGTAATCATAAAAAAATAATGACAATAATAATCAAACAATAATAATAATAATGATAATAATAATAATAATCTTAACTCTGTAACTAACATGCACCATAAAAACTGTAGTCTTTAAAAATCTCTCTTCGTCGTATAGTGAATTTAATGACACGATAAAAACTCTATTAATGAATATCAAATAAAATACTAATATATACTGATTGACATTCGCCTCTTCCAGTGCAGCGTCGCCGGCACACATCATAAGCCTAGTAATACGCATTAAGTACGGACCAACCAAAGAAACACACTCCCCCCTTTTGGTTACCTGACACTCCCTTGTTACTCTTGCTTTGAGCCGAGATGGGATGGGACAGGGCAGCAGCGGGGCTCTGCTGGGTATAGATAGAGATAGAAAGCCTGCTGGTCTGTCTGCCTGCCTGCCTGCCTGTCTGCTTCCCTGCCTGCCTGTCCTCTGTTGTATCTCCCTCATGCTACTTTTTGCAATGGCCACCTGAAACATTGTTCTGGATATAGAGACAAACTAATCTTTTCCTGTCTGTTCTCTGTTGTAGATCCTTCATGCTAGTTTTTACAATGGTCACCTGAAACAATCAGAATTTTAGGTATACACACAAACGAACTATGACGATTCTGTCTGTCTTCTGATGTATCTTCCTCATGCTAAGTTTTGCAACAGTCACCTGAAACAATTACAGTTATAGGTATAGACAAAAATACTACTGCCATGCCTGCTTGTCTGTAATGGGCAACTTGAATGATTAATAATTCCTCATAAGATGGTCTAATATATGTGTGATAAACTCAAATGATTAAGATTACCTCATATGATGATAAAATATGTGTGATAGTCTGCATGTCTGTCTATCTTTTTTGCCCGTCTGTCCTCTTTCTATCTCCATCACTTCTGCAATGATAAGCTCCTGTGATTAAGATTATCTCATGGTGGTCAACATAGGTGTGACAGTCTGCTGGTTTGTTTAACTTTGCCTTTCTGTCTTCTCTCTATCTCTCTAGCTTCTGCAACAATAAACTTCAATGATTAACAAGTAAAACGATAATATGATGGCATTACCCTCTTCTCTATCTACCTCTCTCTAGCTTATGCAATGATTGACTTGAAAGATTGGAACAAGATCAATAATTAAGAAGTCAAATGATGATTATATGATGACATTAATCTCTTCTCTACCTCACACTATCTTATGCGATGATTGACTTGAAAGAGCGTAAACAACATAACCTTAATGTACAAGCGTATACAATAAAGTCACTACAGCAGCTGCAGCATAGGGAGGGTGAGTGATGAGATGAGTGTTATGTGTCACAGCACGAGTGGCTGAGCGCGGGTGTGTGATGTGTTTTATAATGAAGGCAAGCGGGATCTTCCTCACAACATGCCTCGTGTCAAGTTCCTATTATTTTTGTTATGTTTCAACACTAAAGCTGAAGTGAATGTATAATAGTGAATAATGAATAGGATAAGAGATATAAAAAGAAGGGTATGCTGGCTATGACTGAGGCGGCAAGGAAGCATGGAAACCTGGAAACTGCATGAGTAGAGGACAATGAGAATGACAGTGCGGACATGAATAATAATGATGATGATAATGACGCAGATAATAACGAAAACATGCAGCACATCAAAACAAAAAAGTTGAATAATAATTAGAAACAATAATATGAAACACAAAACAAGATAGGGAGTAGAGGGAGATCGAAAACACAGAACTTGAATACTAATGAGAAAAATGAAAAAATAAGTAATAAAATAATGATAAAAAGAGAATAAAAGGGATACTATATAATTTTCCACCAGGTACAGACAAAAAAAAAACAGGTGCCAAGAAATAAAAAATAAACAAATATATAAGTAAAAAAAAGAACATCACATCACATTTCATATCAAAACACGCATAAAAAAAGGGCAAAATGAACCTGAGTGACGGTGAACTGAACTGAATTCATAACATCAGCAGAGAAAGTGAGAAAAAGCAAGTACTATAGTATTAAGCGTAAGCCATAAATGAGAAGCTGCAATGTAGAATGTGGAGGAAGGAAAAATAGGAGTAAGGAGAAAATAGAAGAGAAATTAGAAAGAGGAGGGAAGTAGAAAAGAGAGGAAAGGAGAAGACAGTAGAAAAAGGAGAAGAAAAAAGAGAAATGGGGAGAGAAAAAGGAGAAGAAAAAGGAGAAATGGGGAGAGAAAAGGGAGAAATGGGGAGAAAAAGGAGAAATGGGGAGAGAAAAAGGAGAAATGGGGAGAGAAAAAGGAGAAATGGGGAGATAAAAATGAGAAATGGGGAGAGAAAAAGGAGAAATGGGGAGAGAAAAAGGAGAAATGGGGAGAGAAAAAGGAGAAATGGGGAGAAAAAGGAGAAATGGGGAGAGAAAAATGAGAAATGGGGAAAAAGGAGAAATGGGGAGAAAAAGGAGAAATGGGGAGAAGAAAAAGGAGAAATGGGGAGAAGAAAAAGGAGAAATGGGGAGAAGAAAAAGGAAGAAATGGGGAAAAAGGAGAAAAAGGAGAAATGGGGAGAGAAAAAGGAGAAATGGGGAGAGAAAAAGGAGAAATGGGGAGAGAAAAAGGAGAAATGGGGAGAGAAAAAGGAGAAATGGGGAGAGAAAAAGGAGAAATGGGGGAGAGAAAAAGGAGAAAAGGGGAGAGAAAAGGGAGAGGAGAAGACAGTACAAAAAGTAGAAAGGGAGCAAAAGGAGAAAGGAGAAAGTAAATAAAGGAGAAAAGGAGACAGCAGAAAAAGGGGAAACAGAAGCAGAAGAGAGAAAGCAGAAGACGAAGAGAGGAATGTAAACTAAGCAGTAAATACCGGAGTCAAGAGATAAACAAGATGACAAAATGAACAGGAGAGAAAATGAGGAAGAGGAGCAACATAGCAAGATACACAAAGGTCAGGTCCACCCAAACAAAAATAAGCCGACTCAATAAAAGCTGTCCTGATGATGCTGAGATTCCGAGACTGTTCACATCACTAGCCGAGAGAGGGACGAGAGGGTAAAGGCTATGTGTGTGATATGTGGTGGGTATGATGTGAAGTACTGTAGGTTAGGTCAGGTGCGGTTTGATGCAGTGAGGCGAGGCAGTAAGTATGGTGATGTGGAGAGGCAGTGAGGTGAAATAGTGTGGTGAGGTGATGTGGTGTGTGTATGTGTGTGATGTGGCTAGGTGAGGAGCGGTGCTATGTGGTGTGGTGAAATAATGTGGTTGTGAGCTGTGGTGTGGTGAGACTGGTATGAGGTGGGATGTGGTGTCCTTCATTCAGTTTTGAGTGGTGACATGGTGTGCTGTGGTGGTGTGATATGGTGAAGTGGTGTGGTGTGATCCTTCACTAAGTTATGAGAGGTGAAATGGTGTGGCGATGTGGTGTGGTGTGAAGTGTTGTAGTGTGGTGAAGTGTTGTAGTGTGGTGATGTGGTGAGGTGTAGTGTTGTTAGTGTGGTGCAGTGGTCCTTCAATCATTAAGTTTAGCAAGACACAAAAACATTCACAGCTGCCCTACCCCTCATAACATAAACATCAACAAACAAATGCAGGAGAGATAAGTTTCAAATGCTTGGGAGTTGCACAGGTCAGTAAGTCCTATATAAAAAGAATCCTGCCTCAAACCCCGTCTTCCCTTCAGGAAAACAACCTCGGCACAGTGTTCCTCCCTTATAATGGTGCAACGTCTGTCTCCCTAACAAAAGCCAATCGAGCAACCTACAGTTTTCCTCCCTAATATTAACATAGTGTCTTTCTTCCTAGCCAAGTCCAGAATAGTACACGTAATATGGAGCAAGCAACGTACAGATTCCTTCCTTCGCGTTAGTGCAGACTTTCTCAAACAGAAGTAGCAACGGTGAAGTTTAAATATAATAAAAGCAAACAAGATTAGAACAGGGCTTTCTTCCTAGCAAATTCCCGATGGTATGATAGAGTATCCTACAGATTCATTCCCTTTTGTTAGCCCAGTGTCCTTCTCCAAACAAAAGTAACAAGGGAGAAGCTTAAATAAAATAAAAGCAAATAAGATAAGAATAAAAGACTAGTCATCAGCACTATCTAACATTAAATAGCAAAGCATTTAATTGGAAAAGCAGGGAAGGTGAATTTTCAATCACATATTTTTTTCTCCTTCAGACCGGTAACAGTGGAGGAGGCTCATATCCCGTCCAACCCCACCATAGGGAATAAATGGACGTTAAACGATGATGATGATGATGATGATATTTTTTTCTCCTTGAAGTTCAAAGACAAACAAACCTAAAACATTAGAAGCCCATGAGAGACAGTCCAAATGTTGCCATGTTTCACGTTTGACAAAAAATGAGCTAATGTACTTTTATATTAAATCTGTTTGCCTTCCTCATTGAAATTCCATACCTATTCCATCTACCCTTCTTGAAATTCCATATCTACTCCATCTGCCTCTCTCACTAAAATTCTACATCTATTCCGTCTTCCTTCTCACTAAAATTCCACATTATTCCGCCTGCCTTTCTTGTTAAAATTCCATATCTATTCCATTTGCCTTTCTCATTAAAATTCCATACATATTCTGTCTTCCTTTAGCATTAAAATTCTAAGGTAATTTCAGTGAGACTTGAAGCTAAAGCAACAGCCCAAGTCTGTTTCCCCTCAACGAAAACAGTGAGTAAATTTTGTCACAACAGAAGAGCATCCTGCAACAACCCTCCTAAATAAGCAGTGCTTGTTATATGTACTAATGACAGTGAGCATCAGAAGAGTGAATGTTATATAAGAAGTAAAATGTGTTATAATAAAAAACAGCTGCCATGTGCATCAGTCCCTCTTTCGCCCTATGTTGAAGAAGGAAATTTTCTTACAATAAAAGGTGACACACAAGTGAGATAAATGCATAAGTAAACCAAAGTCCATTAAATGCAATACGACAAGCATGAAAGACAAAAAAATACCTGGAAGCCTGTGCGCTGTGTTGTGTGTGATGCAATGTTACTCTCAACCAAACAAATGAGAAAAGAAAGCCTGGAATAACAACATTCCTTAGGTAGGCATGAGGAGCAGCTATGTACCGAGGGAGGGAGCGCTGCCTAGGCCACAGCCATGAAGGGTTAACAAATAGACTGAGCCTGACTAAACACCCACATCCTTTCCTAGCATTTGGCAAACAGATCCTACGTGTGTGTGTGTGTGTGTGTGTGTGTGTGTGTGTGCTGACCAATCTGAAAGCCTACAACAAAAAGAATTAATATACAATCCACCATGATTTCCACCTCATCCTGACTCTCTACCTTGACAAGAGGACGGCTTAAGCAGGAGAACGTGGAAATATTCACGCCATTTTCATACCTTCATACATTAACGCACTGACAACAGGAAAAATAAATAAATGAATAAACAATAGAAATTACATCCACTGAGAAATTTCCATCATCGCTCATCTACACCCTTACACACAAAACACAAAAACATGGAAGTGAAACCAAGGAGTGAAATAAGAGGTAACAGTGTTCACGGGAGGTTGAGTTGATCGGCAAAGCAACAATAACGTTTGGGAGAAGATGCGCGTACCTAAACACAAATGAAGTAGAGTAACGGGAAATTCAAGTCAACAGCATACAATATCTTTAAAAGCTACTATGTCCTCTTCTAATTCTCAAAGCTGTAGGTAGATTCAAAAAGTTCACTTGCATACACTAGACGGGGAACAAGAAGAGAAGAGAGGCGTTCATAAGGGCACTGACCGCTAGAGGGAAGGAAGGACAAGGAGACAAGCGACTGGTCAGGTGGGGGAGAGAAGTAACCATCAAGTAAGCCACAGACACAGTGGTGATGGTGGCGGTGCGGTGGAGGGAAAGGTCTTGACGTCTCTTTGGGGGCTGTGGAGTAAGTAGGGAGGGCAGCATCCACACAGTGTTTCACAAGTTGTTGCTACAATAGGTACAATATCACCTTCTTGTCATGTAAAAATAAAAGTATTTCACAAAGTAAGCCAGACTGTGAGTAGTAGTAGTAGTAGTGGTGGTGGTGGTGGTGGTGGTGAGAGGAGAAGGCCACCGAATGCTACTGCTGCCGATGATGATATATATCAAGCGGTTGCTAATGCAGTGACCTTCCCTTCACACACACCTTCATGCTGTGTAATATAATACAGAAAATCATGGAGTCACTCATTCATCTATACAGTAAAGAAGCAATCTCAAGTAGTAGAGTCACGTGGGCGGGGCAGCCGCCACACTGTGTTAAAGCTAGTAAGTATTGGGTCGCTGGTGCCGGCAGGCAACACCAGCACCAAGTTCGTGCTAAAATTGATAAGGACACTCCAGTAAGTCACACTATATATAAAGTGACAGACACAAGACAACCAATATAAAAGAGATGCTATTAGACAAAATCTCTGAGTCTCTTGCAAAGGGAGGCTCTGATACCACGCCCACGGCTGGCCGACACCACGTCCTGTCAGCACACACTTGCATCACGTCTTCCTCACTAATTTTGTACTTGGAACAATGAACTTATTAATGGTCAATTGCAGTCTGAACAAGACAAACTCTTTCAACAACAGAACTCCAGTCTTGACAGAGTACTGAAATAATATCTTCACTGCTTCAGGCAGCAATATCTGGAAAACAGGACAGGCAAAAGGATTATGTAGTGGTGGCCTGTTGTTAAAAATCTAAATATTAAAGTTTTAGAAAAAGAAATTTCACTTTCACCAACCAATGAAATGGTAAAACACATTTTCCCCGGATGACAAGACAAGCTCGTCAGGACAGCCACTCCAGCGTCAACAGTACAGAACGGGAAGGCATCGTATCGTGAAAATAACAAATGTATCCCTAACTACAACTTTTTAAGTGATTGATGAGTGTTTTAAACACACTGATAAAATTATACTTGTGATTTTAAAATTTACAAAATAAATGGCATGTTGAGTACACTGAATATTTTCATACACTTATATATAAGTTATATATATATATATATATATCTGTGGCAGCCAGTAGCCTGGGTGCCCTAAACTGTGAAACATTTAACTCTTGAGGCATGGCCTAGGGCCACCACTGCTGCTGACACTTGGCTCAGCACACTGCTGTTTGGCATCAATCACATGTGTCACATCACAGACGGGGATACAGGCACTTGACTGGGGCTCACAGCCACCACTCTCCATCACATTCAAAACTGAGTGTTCACCCACTGAGCCACGGAGGGAGGGGCAGCCACTGAGCGGGGGAAGGGGGACCACTTCCTTCTTGGCCACCACCATGGCTCCTGCAGTGCTGGGTGACGGGCCACTGGCTGCAGTGCCAGTCACGGGGGTGGTGGTGGTGGTGGTGCCAACACTGCTGCTGCTGCCACTGGTGCTGTTACTGGCAATGCTACAGACACTGCCACTGTTGATGTTAATGGCACTGGAACTGCTGCTGGTGCTCCCTGGTACAGTGGCAGCTTCAGCCCGCAGCGGTATTCTGACACTGCTGCTGTCTGGGTCACCACCATGGCCGCCACCCTTCCCTTGGGGGGCAGTGGCCGCCGAGCTCCCTCTCTGAGTGTTCTCGCCAGAGCAGGCAGTCACTGGGGAGGTTCTGGCACCTACAATGGAGGAAGCTGTGCTAGCCATGCTGCTCACAGCCACAGCACAACTACGGACACTTTTCTGAAGTGAATTAGCAGCACTCTGTTCTGTGACTGTGGCACCGACAACACTATCGGGCGGCACCACAGTGGCCGCCGCAGCACTCACGGGTGCGGTGGAGCTCCCCACCACTGTAGGGCCCGAACTGATCACAGGCAATGCTGCAGGCGCCGGGCTGCAACGCGAGAGTAAGGCTTCCGCATTTGTAGTGGATGAAGATGTTGCTGCAGGGGTATTTACAGGTATGGTAACAATACTTGTTGCATTACTGGAGACTGTCTCAGCAACTGTTGTGGTAATGGGCACTAGACTAACAACACTGCTGCAGCTGGAGGGAACTGCTGAGGCCAGCCTATCACTAACATTTGCAACATGGGCTGTCTTTTTACTGCCGTCTGCTGATGATGCAGGCAGCGGGGAGGCACTACTGAGGGTGGGAGGTGAGGAGGCTAGACTGGAGGGTAGTGAGGTGGGGAGAGAACTAAAAGAAGACAAGCTGGGGACAGACACGGAAGGAGATGAAGTGAGGGTGGGAAGGGCCGTGACAGTCGCCACGCTGGCCAGAGGCATGGGCAGGCTGACCAGGGAGGTGTTGGGGTAGGGAAAGGATGAGCACAGGGTTGTGCCAGCTACCAGTGGACCAGCCAGACTCATGTGCGGACTTGTCTTAATACTGTCTGTGAACAATGAGTTGCAGTTGGGGAAGGACATATGGAGGCCTTGGGGATAATAGCCACTGCAAAAGTTAGTAGCTGGCGCAGCATTCAGCCCTTTGTCAGGCACAGACACGGTTGGGAATACTGGTGAGACCATGAAGGACATGGGGATGGTGCTGGGCACGTGCCCCACGCTGTCTGCATTGCCCTGACTCGGTCTTGGTCCATCCATCTTGTCTGCAGTAATGTTTTTCCTCAACTCAGGTTTGGAGCCCAAGGCAGCTCCCTGATGTGACAGCTGCTGAGGATCCAGCAGAGGGAATCTGTCTCTAACTTGCGATTGCAAGCCCATGGGCTGAACTGAAGTGAAGGGTCCATGTGACTGTGAACCCTGTAGTCTTGAAGACTTGGGGGACTGTGAAACTTGAGGCACAGTGCCCTGGAGACAAGCTGTTGTAACAGCCATATTGCATGAAGTAAACTGGTAATTGGTGGTAAGTTTTGTTGACACTGGCAAAAGAGGTTTAGAGCTATTAAAGGAGTTATCAAAGGCCTTAGTTGTGACAGAGGAATGGGAGGCCGGTACCTGTACACAGGCATTTAGTTTGCTGAGAGAATTCTGTGGATATACTGAGCTTGCAGAACCTGCCACCCCTGGCCCTTGAGGGGCAGAACTGAGGAGAGAAGCCATTTGTTGTGACATCTCCGTGTGACTTGGCAATGAAGATGAAGATGGTGATAATAATGTGGAGGTGGAGGTGGAGGCTTGTCTGTCAGAGGTGGCTGGGGTGCTGAGGAGTCTAGGAGGCTGGGGCTGAGTAGCTACTGTCTGTTCAAAGCACTGCTTGGGAGACTGTGCTGGGGCAGGGCTGGGGAGCTGTGCTGGGGGAGGTGTGAGCTCTGCTGGAGAAGCTTTGGGAGACTGCACACGGACAGAGCTGGGCGACTGTCCTGGGGGAGCTCTAGGAGACTCTGCTGGGGTAGTTTTGGAGGACTGAGGTGGGGTAGAGCTTGGAGATTGTGCTGGGCCAGGCCTTGGGGACTGTGCTGAGGCAGGCCTGGGGGACTGTGCGGGGGTATGAGGCCTTGGGGACTGTGCTGGGGTATGAGGTCTGGGGGACTGTGATGGGGTATGAGGCCTGGGGGACTGTGATGGGGTATGAGGCCTGGGGGACTGTGTTGGACCACAGCTTGGGGACTGTGCTACAGCAGAGTTAAGGGACTGTGTTGGGACCGGCCTGGGGGACTGTACCGGGGCAGAGCTGAGGGACTGTGCTGGGGTTGGAGGCCTGGACTGTGTTGGAGCTGGCTTTGGTGATTGTGTTGGGGTAGGCTTTGGGGACTGTGCTGGAGTGGGCCTCGGGGAATGTGCTTGGGTAGGAGGCCTAGGGGACTGTGCAGGGGCAGAGCTGGGGGACTGTGCTGGGGCAGGCCTAGGGGACTGTGGTGGAGCAGGCCTGGGGGACTGTGCTTGGGTAGAAGGCTTGGGGGATGGTGCTGGGGCAGGTCTTGGGGACTGTGCCTGACTAGGCCTGGGGGACAGTGCTGGGGCAGGTCCTGGAGATTGTGCTGGGGCAGGCTTAGGGGATGGCACTGGGCCGGAAGGTCGAGATGACTCTGCTATGGCAGGTTTAGGAGACTGTGCCTGGGTAGCAGGCCCAGGAGCCTGTGCTGAGGCAGAGCTGGATGATGGTGCTGGGGCAGGCACAGGGGACTGTGCTGGGGTAGGTCCAGGGGGCTGTACTGGGGCAGGCCCTGGGGGTTGTGCTGGGGCAGGCCCAGGGGGCTGTGCTGGGGTAGGTCCAGGGGGCTGTACTGGGGCAGGCCCTGGGGGTTGTGCTGGGGCAGGCCCAGGGGGCTGTGCTGGAGTAGCAGGCCTAGGAGACTGTCCTGGGGAGGCAGGCATGGGGGAGTGTCCTGGGGTGGGAGGTCTGGGGGGCTGTGCTGAAGTAGCAGGTCTGGGGGGCTGTGCTGGGGCAGAGCCGGGTGATGGTGCTGGGGTAGGTCTTGGGGATGGTGCATGGCCAGCAGGTCTGGATAGCTCTCCTAATGTGGGCCTGGGGGATTGTGCTGGGGTGGGAGGCCTGGGGGTCTGTGCTGTGGCAGAGGTGGGTGATGGTGCTGGAGCAGGTCTTGGGGACTGTGCTGGGGTAGGAGGTCTGGGGGACTGTGCTGGGGCAGGATGCTTGGGTGATGGTGCTGGGGCAGGTCTTGGGGACTGTGCTGGGGTAGGAGGTCTTGGAGCCTCTCCTAGGGCAGCAGACCTTGATGACTCTGTTGGGCCAGGTCTTGGAGATGGTGCCGAGACAAGAGGCTTGGGGGACTGTGCTGGGGTTGGTCTGGGGGACTGTGCAGGGGCTGGCCTGGGGGACTGTGCTGGGGCTGGCCTGGGGGACTGTGCCGGGCCGGGGTGTTTGGGGGACTGTGCCGGGCCAGGGTGTTTAGGAGACTGTGCCGGAGCAAGGGGCCTGGGTGACTGAGGCTGTGCTGGGCCAGGCTTTGAGGGCTGTGTGGGGCCAGGGGGTTTAAGCGACTGTGTTGGGGCAAAAGGCTTCTGGGACTGAGTTGTAGCTGGGGGTCTGGGGGACTGTGCTTGCACTGGGGTGAGGGGGAAGGACTGGACAGAGGTAGGGGGTTTGGATGACTGTGCTGGGGAGTGAGACTTGGAGGACTGCGTTGTGGCAAAGTGCTTAGGGGACTGTGATGGAGCAAGGGCTTTTGGGGTGTGGGCTGGAGCCAGGGGCTTGGGGGACTGTGGTGTGTGGGGCCTTGAGGATGTGTTTGCGGAGGACAGCCGGGGGGACTGAGGGGGGTAAGGACGTGGAGGCTGGGAGGGAGTTGGGGTCCTTGGTGATGGTGGCGTCATTGGGCGGGGCGACAGGGCCTGGCTGGGGCCCTGAGACACTATGGGCATCATGGGAAGCTGCAACGGCATCTCAGGAATCATCTTGGGTCCCCCGATGGAGCGGGAGCTGAGGGGGGAGCGAGGGGGTAGGCAGGTGGAGAAGAAGTTGTGGTGGGGCATGAGGCCGATGGTGTCTGGGGTCTGGTAGAAGTAGGGGTAGGTGGGGTAGCCCAGGGGAGGGCTGGAGTAGTAAGGCAGAGGCAGGGTGCCAATGGCCCCTGTGAAGGACACACTACTAGATGGGATTATCCCAATGGCAGGAGAGCCTATGGCAAGCTGCTGCTGGGGTTGAGCCTGGGCCTGGGACTGACCCTGAGACTGAGTATGAGGCTGGGGCTGGACTTGGGGCTGGACTTGTTGCTGGGACTGCAGCTGAGCCTGAGGCTGGGATTGGAGTTGAATCTGAGATTGGTGCTGCTGATGGGACTGCAACTGCAACTGTGGCTGGTGCTGAGATGGAGGCTGGGGCTGGGGCAGAAGCTGAGGCTGGGTCTGGTGTTGGGGCTGGTGTTGGGACTGGGTCTGGAGGTGGTGCTGGGCTTGAAGGAGGGGCTGGGGCTGCAACTGAAGGTGGGACAAGGCCAGGCCACTCATGGTGTGTAGCGGGAGCTGTGGTGTGATGCAAGAGGAGGTGGAAGTGGAGGAGGAGGAGGCAGGAACCACTCTCAGAGGGGTGGAGTGTGAGGTGGTGGACATGGGCATGGGGCAAGGTAGAGTGCTGGCCCCCATGACCCCGGCGCCCACCGTGGCGGCCTTGGTGGTGCTGCCAGACATGCCTGCCTCACTCTTGCCGATGCTTGCCTGGGTCTGAACGCTCTGCAGCTTCATGGTTCTGTCTGTGTTAACATTAGTGTTGCTGCTGCCCACAAGCTTGCCACTCTTGCTGGACTTGGTGGTGGGGGTGGTGGTACTAATATTGTTACTGTTACTGTTGTTGTTGTTATTATTATTATTATTATTATTATTATTGTTATTTTTGTTATTATCACTAACATTCTTACTTGGAGTATTATTGTCTTGTATAGTGGTGGTTCCAATAAGCTTTGCACTGTGATTTGTACTTTCCTTGGCCTCAGGTGGTGTGGGCAGGGTGGTGACACCAGTGGTGATGGAGGTGGTGGTGGTGGTGAGTTCCACTTTCCTCTTCAGGGATGAGGATGGCACCTCCACACTGCCTGACACCACTGCTGCCCCTACCCCTCGCTGTCCCTTGACCTTGTCATCCTGTGGGGCTGATGCTCCAGTCACTACTGGGGCCTGTGGTGGAGCAGTCACCAGTGAGGTGGGCAGCATGGCAGGAGACGGAGATTGCATGGTGGTGGGGGCAGCCCCGGCCTCAACCCGGGTCGGGACACTGATAGTGCCCAGTGTCTTCGGGTCAATCTTGAGGACCATCCCAGCACTTTGCCGTGGGGGGCCGGCTGTGCTGTGTGTCTCTGCCAAGGCTGGTCGGTTCCGTGCCTTGAAGAACTTGTTGGGGCGGGGCGGGTCCTTGGGGCTCTTGCCGGCCAGGGACTTGCCGGCAGCCAGGTGCTCCCGGGAGATGGTGGGGTTCCAGCTCTTGGGGGGAGTCTTGAGCGTCTTGTAGCCGTAGGAGTGTGAAGTGCGCCGGCACCCGCCACCACCAGCACTGCCACTGCCAGCACCACCACCACTCCCAGTACCAGCACCTGCCCCTCCACCACCACCACCACCAGAACCAGCACCACCCCCTGCTGAGCACCGTGACTCGGGCCGCGCCTCCTTCTTGACACTCATGCCATTGGTGCTCAGCTTCTGCTCCTTGTTCTTGTCCTCTACATGCTGCTGCTGCTGTGCCTTAGAGGACCCTGCCTTGAAGAGGGGCTTGTTAAGGTTGGCTAAGCTGGCTGCCGCAAGGCTGGCAGGGATGTGGCTGGCACGGCTACTCTTAAGGCCCTCCTCTTTAATCTCCTCCTTGACCTCCACACCAGCTGCAGCCTCCTCCTTCTCCCCATTGATGCTCCCCTCCAGGCTGGTGGTGGTGGTGGTGGTAGTGGGTGTAGTGGCGGTGATGGTGGCGGTGGTAGCAGTGATGGCATCAGCAGAGCTCCTCCTTGATGGAGTCAGGGCTGGCTGCATGCTGTCCACTTCTATGGTCTTCCCTGGTAAGGACTGTGTTTTGTCACCCTTGTGAGGGGTCTGGCCCTTGTCGCCTCCATCCCCAGGCTTGGCAACCCCTCTGCCTTGGCCTGCTCCAGCTCTGGCTTTGGACTTCTTCCTTTCACTGTTCTTGGGGCAGCTTATGGAGGGGAACTCCTCCCCCAAGGAGCCACTCTCTATCTTGGACAGCAGCTCCCCGGCCTCAGACTCCAGGGAGTTGAGGACGCCCTCAACAGTGGTGTCCTTCCCACACACACTCATCACACCAGACTCACTTATCTTAAGCTGAACCTCCTCCCCTTCTTCCTCCTCTCTGCCAGAAACCCCATTCTTGCAGGAGCCTCCAGACACTCCAGGCACTTGTGGTCCCCTCTCTCCTCCTGCCGCTGCTGCTGTTGCCGCTGCTACTGCTGCCGCTACTGTCGTTACTGCAGGTGCCGCAGCCGCAGCCAGCACTGGGCCTCCTGCCTGAGGCCCTGGCACACCCCACTCCCCTCCAGACCCACACAGCACAGGGAGGGCAGCAGCAGCACCTGGGATTATTGCACATGTAACAGTGCTGGGCGCCAACAGACCCAGCTCGCCAGGCACCAGTGCCACCCCAACACTCACCCCATTACTGGGGGCTGCAAACACCCCCGGATACGTCACAACCGGCTCCACCGCCCCGGCCTGGCCCACCGTGGCCCCAGCCATACCCTGTGTCATTCCTAAGAGTGCATCACAATTTTGTATCACTTGAGAGTCCTTGAGCGGGGCCTCCACTGCCACCCCGGTAGCCCTTGACACACTCACAGCCGGAGACTCCCGGTGGCTGGTGGTGGCCGGCCCCTCACTAAGCTTGGTGGGCCGCTCCAAGGCTATGCTCACATCACTATTTCGAGGTTTTGGTTCTGCCGGGGAGCCGAGGGGTCCCACTGCCTGAAGGAGAGGAGCGGTGCTGTAGTCAGTGCCAGCACTATGAGGTGGTGTACACACTGGCGCCCCGGTGCCCACACTGGGCTCCAGTTTGGGCATGTCCTCACAGGAGCCAGGAGTGTCCACCACACACACCTCGGGGTCCAGCTTGATTTTCTTGCTGGCCTTCTCATAGATACGGTAGAGCAGCTGGAGCGGCTCAGTCTGTGGAGGAAGACAGGGAGACAATTAGTACACAGCTGCTGCGTGGTGAAGTCTGTTGATGAACTGGAGTGATGGAAAGGAAAGTTAAGTACACAAACTCCATCATTAACATAATATAACCCAACCAGGAAACTAAAGGATTGGTCTGTTTCTCTACCCTTGAGACATCCTACAGTAATTATTTTTTTCTCCGCAATCCAACAACTTCACTAATGACAGTCTAGCTAAGGCAACCCCAAAAAGTGCGCTGAAGCAACAGACCCGCTGCCAGGAGGTGATGTAGGCGACATCCACCAGCGTGAGGGAGTCGTGGAGGGGGTCATCGCAGGTGGTGGTGAGCAGGGCCATGGGGTGGGCCGGACCGACACCAAACTTGGCCCTGATGAGGCGCTTGAGCTGTGCCACACTCACCCCGGCCGGGCACTGCAGGTAGCGGACTCTGTTTTCTTGGGAATTCTGCAACAGGGAGGGACAAGGAGCTGACTAATTTCTCTCATCATCAGAAGGTCCACTAAACACAGAGATGAAAGACTAAAAGGAGATAGGAGAGAAATTGAGGGCTGACTAGCTTTTCTCAGCATCAGAAGGCCCACTAATCACAAAGAGCTGAAAGGAGACTAACAATAAAAGGGAGATACAGGTCTTCCTCAGTTTCTGATGCATTGATTCATGATAGTTCGCTTATACGATTGACCTACATTACTATCCATCTTTTTATTTTGAAGTGCTGTAACTCACATATATGATCATTTGACTGATCAGCTGAATGCACCATAAGTCTACAGGCATTTTTGCCATCAACCAAGTGATCACAATGCTCCTCGCCACTGTGGCCACTTCCTGTGATGCCATTCAACTTGCCATGAGAGTGTTAGTGTTCACCCTTGGTGTATTTTACTACTCAAAACTTTGTGTGTGATTACTGCATATATTCAGTGATGGCTCACGAGCATCCTACAAGTGTCAGTGAGTCCGACAGAGGGAACTGAGAGGCAGGAAACGGGCTTCACTACCACCATTTGCATCCGAGTCTGATAGGTACCAGTACCATACTAATGGTACCTGATTAACATCTCAGTAACTGCTAAGAGTACCTGCTTAACCCTTTCCTTGCGCGCGGTGCGGACGCAACTGTCCCCTCAGGCGCAGTCAGGCAACCCAATGGGGGGTCTCTTTGAACCTCTGTATCTCAAAAACTATTCATCACAGCTAAAAACCAAAAACACCACTGGAAAGAGGAGGTCTAGATCAATAGGAGTCAGTTATGTATGCCTCTCTTGCGAACGTACATGCACGTTCAGGGAGTGTTGAATGTTAACACTTACGTTGGTGCGTGCGGGATGATCAGCCATATTGAGGTAACTGCGGACATCTCTCCTTCAGACTCTGGCAAGGGAGTATTGCCAACTGCAATATTTACAACTATTTGGTCAAAGAATCAGTCAGGTGATAGGTGAAGCTATGCAAAAATGCCGCTATATTGGGCAAGAACATCCACCAGTTACTCGTCCGTAGATTTGCCGCGCTGGGCTGATATGATTTTCCACCAAATTTAGTGAAGAACCCACTCAATTGGCAATCCTGTGTTGTGAGAATTAGTGTTGGAACACTCATACGTGGGAGATTTGAGTGCGGGTGGAGCTCACAGCGAGCGTTTAGCGCCACCAGCAAATACGCCTAACGCTCGCTGCGAGCGTTTAGCAATGAAAGGGTTGATGGTACTGGCATCACTACCCAACGTCTTGGTATCGGTACCGTAAAGTGCTTGAGAGAGGGTGACAAGCCCAAGACCAAGATATACATGCAAACAAAGATTTTAAGTAATTTCTAGTCATTTTTAAGTAACTTTAAGCCATTATAAATCATTTTCAGTTATCTTAAGTCATTGTAAGTCAGTGTGTTTTGAGAGTTTAGGCAGACCAGCAAACACATCTCCATTGAACCCATTATATAAAGGATTTGATTTACGATACTTCAATTTACAATCACATCTCCAGGAACATAACTCATCATAAAGCGAGGAAGACCTGTTATGGAAAAAAAAAACTTAACCACACATACGACACAAAGAGGAGCCATAACAAAGACTGCTGAAAAAGCTGTGAACTGAACGACAAGAAGGTTGGTTAAGCCCAGAGAACACTTGACAGAGAGCAACAAGACTTGAGTGTTAGAAATAGAGGAAGGATTAGTACTGGACTGATCAAGATGGAGGAGGATCATCACAAGTTTGACCACAAGAATGGGAGAAGATGGACTGTCAACAAAGAAGAAGAAGAAGAAGAAGAAGACCTGAGAGAGAGCGCTCACCTGTGGAAAGGAGCGTGCCTGAGTCTTGGGGGTGGCGGGAGATGCATGGACATGGTTCCTGTACCCTGGGTGGTGCGGAGGGCTGGTGAGGGAGTGGGAGGGAGAGGAGGGGGGTGCAGGGAAGAGGGCCAGGGATACAGGGTCATCAGGCAGGGTGTAGCATCTCCCTAGGTCACTGCCCCCGTCCTCCGCTGAGGCCGGAAGAGTGTCAGGGTGGTTTGAGTAGAATTCTCGCCTCTTACACATCTCATCTGTAACAGGGCAGCGGAGAAAATTAATTTGATCACTTTAAGCCAGTTATTTATTTTTATTATTGAAATTCATGAAAGGGCATCCGAGAAAAATAAAAAAAAGATAGAACTAAACAGTCCCCGTGATCAGTCATGGATAAGAAAAATAAAAGAGAAAGTGACAATAAAAACGTGACTCGGCAGCAGCCAACTAATTTTAACTCTGGCAAGGTGACAAGTCTGCCACACAAAGAAAGCTACTTGAATTCAGCCCCCCTTGGATAGAGCCCCGGAACAAAAATATAAAAAAATAAAACAAAACCATCATCTGGCTCCCGTGCACAGAAAATCAGCAAAGAGAGGGCCACACTGACTCCACTCACTTGGATAAAGTCCCGGCACCAGCTTGTACACAATGTCTTGCAGTGTCTTGTCTGGCCGGATGCTGAGCAGAGGCTTGGTCTTGTGCACTTGGACATCGCAAATTGGACAGAACTTGCTCGACTCCAGATAGCGGACAATGCAGGTCTTGCAAACTAAACCATGGGAGAAAAGATAAGCAACAACGGGAGATAAGATAAGGAACAACAAGAGATAAGAAAAGGAGAACTAGATTACTAGAGAACTGAATCAATAACAACATTCTATCAACAATATCAATACGATGAAATGAGAAAAAATACATGCATTATCATCAATATTTGCATTATTATTATTACTATTACTAGTAGAAATAGTAGTAGTAGTAGTAGTAGTAGTAGTAGTAGTAGTAGTAGTCATAGTGGCAGTAGTAATAGCAGTAGTGGTAGTAGTAACAGTAATAGTAAATAGTAGTAGTTATAGCAGTAGTAGTTATAGTAGTAGTAGTAGTAGTTACAATAGTAGTAGTAGTAGTAGTTATGGTGGTAGTAGTGGTAGCAGTGGTAGTAGTAGTAGTGGTGGTGGTAGTAGTAGTAGTAGTGGTAGTAGTAGTAGAAGTAGTATTTGTAGTAGTAATAATAAAGATATTAGTAGGAGTAATAGTTGTAGTGGTAGTAGTAGTAGTAGTTGTAATACTAAAGTAGTAGTAGAAAAGGCATAAATAGTAAAGGTTGTAGCAGTAGAGGCTAAAGCAGAAATAGCCAGTGCAATAGTAGTAGTAATAATAGCAGCAGCAGCAGCAGAAGGAGCAGTAGTTACACAAAGTTGTCAGCAACACGCACAGGAGTGGAGGCACTCGACGATGGTGGTGGCGTCCACATAGTAGCCACCACACAGGGTGCACAGCAGGTTGGAGTTCAGCTCCCTCACCTGCAGCCGACGCAGCCCACTCATCCCGCAGCCTGGGGGGGGGCAGCAATGAGGGGATAGTTATTCCTGGCCTGCAAAACTTACCCCAGAGACAACATTTCTCTATGTTGACACTGATAAGTTCAAAACAAAAATCAACAACTGCCTGTTAACTCATTAAGGTTTGTTTTTTGTCTCCCCACATCCCCATTTTCATTCTCCTTACTTTACTGTCAGTCTTTTAGTTTTCACATCCATGTCTGCTCATCAAAGAGACTGTTTGGGTCTATATCAGTTATTATATTTTCCCATAATATCCTTCCATGGTTCTCAATAACAATAATAACAATACCCTATCAACTGTGATGCCCAGCAGCAGCCTCCATTGTCACCAAAATCTATTATTTAAAACTATTCACCAATTTAAACCTTAAAAAATATTGTTCCAATATCACTTTGCTACTTGAACCCTGTAGTCAGGTTGCTACACAATCTACACACCTTTCTTAAGAGCAAGAAGTTTGATGTTCAGTGTTCTCCGTGCAGGGTGTGTCTGTTAGCTCATGAGTCATGTCATTTTTTGTCTGTATGTATTTTAAAAAGTAACTTTGTCATATTTCAAGGGAACCAGAACTGAATGGTATAACCTAAGTGAAGCCTGTCCAGTGCTGGAGTAGGCTGAGGATAAGTTTGACACTTCTGCTATTTACAGAAGAAAAAAAGTTGTTCAGTGTGCTCTTTATTTCCTGATAGTTATTATAAGTTGCTGCCTGTCATGTATTTGAAGATATTTAACCTATATCTTATTTAAACTATATCCCAAACAGTCATCATATACTCAATAAATTTATATATCCTTCCTCAGTAATGACTATCTAACAAAGTGAGCTCTCTTTGTTGTTTTCTTTACTCTAAGCTACTGCCTGTTTACTATATCTGTGGAATGTTCTAAATACCCCAAACCTTTAAGTTCGGGTATGGTATATATAGCAGAGACTTTGTCCCACATAACTTAGTAAAATCATCATCATCATCATCATTTCATCGACGCCTGCTCCTAGGAGCTCCCACCAGGGGATGGCCACGGCAGAAGAGTTTCCAACTTTCTCTATCCAGACACTCCCTCCTTGCCTGCTCAAAGTTTCTCAAAGATCTTTCCCCCCTATCCCTAACATATATACTCCTGCACCCTATCCTTCCATTTCACTGGAGGTCGTCCTCTAGCATTCCCTCCCTCTATCTCACTCACATACACCCTTCTGGTCATCTTGCTCTCCTCCATTCGCTCCATGTGGCCAAACCATTTTAAAGTCTGTCGGTTCACTTCTTCCACCACTCCACACTTCTTCCCTTCACCCCCGTGACACATCCCAAAACGCTCATACACACTTTCATTACTCATTTCATCCATTCTACTCACACCACAAGCACTCCTCAAATAACTCATTTCCACTGCCTGCACTCTAGAACTTTGACTTTCATTCCAGGCCCACATTTCACTTGCATATGTGAGGGTTGGTACTATTATTGTATTTCTCAAATCCCTCTTTACCTCCATGCTCACACTACTGCCATTCATGATTCGTCCCAAAGACCCTACCACCCTTCTTCCTTGCAATGCCCTTCTTTTACTTCTCCCTCCACAACACCACGCTTACACATAACTGATCCAAGGTACTTAAACTCATTGACCTCTTCCATTTCTTCACCATTCAAAATTATTTTGCATTCCTTTTCACATTCAATTCCCACTCTATATGGGCATACAAAATCTACCACCTCACTTCTACTTCGCTCACAAACCATCGCTTTACTTTTGTTGACATTTACTTTCAGCTTTCTCCTTTTACAGACTCTCAAAAACACTGCCCAAATTTTGTAAGTCACTTTCATTTTCTGCAATGAGCACTGTGTCATCAGCAAACAGTATCAAATTCCGTACCCACTTCCTTCCCTCAGCGAACATTTTTACTCCAGCTTCCCCAACTTTGCCCTTCATTTCTCTAATAACACCATCCATATTTACCCAATTTTTTTCCATGATTCACAAGGACCAGCACACTCCAGGCATTTTTTTCTTCTTGTTTTAATTCATTTGATGTTGGTCTGCACCTTCTTAATATGAAAAAGTTTCTATCAAAAACTGCTGTCTTCTACAGATATGGAGGGTGGAAAAAATTTATATAATGGAAAGGGTTATCAGATTCTAAAGAAAAAATACAGCAGTATGCCGGAAAAAATAAATAGTTGCGTCTGTGAAATCCATGAGCGAATTTTACTGAAACTTAACCCATTAAGTGACCCGGGGCTTGAGGGGAAGCACCACCTCAGTGCACACAGTATTACAGCCGTGCTGGCCCAGCGGTGGCTGCAGGCTGCTCCTAGGCCAGCATTGAAAGCGGGTGACAACCACTGCAGCCACAGGAGAAAAGGGTGACAGTTCTGTGTGACAGCCCCAGAAACCTGTGACAGTCCTTCTGTGCCCCTGGCCACGGGTGACAGCCCCGCCCCCCGCCCCGGGGCCCCTTGACAACAGCCGTACAGGGGCCAGGTGGCCTGGCCAGCCCCCGCCAGGCCAGGGAAAGTGAGGCCAACTCCTGCCCCGCCACTGGTCCAGCCCCAGCACGGGCCCACACCCTCGCCCCGCCCCGTGCAGGCTCCGCCCTGGCCACACGGCCCCGGGGCAGCCCCAGGCACACGCTGCACCTCAAAATAACGACAAAAACGGGACACGTCCACGGCGGAAAAAAAGTTTGCGCCTCCTCCAACTTTCCATTTTTCCCAGCCCTGGCCCGGCCCCGTGCCAGCCCCCGCGCCCGGGCCCCTGCCGCCCCGGGGCTGGCGGGGCCGCGTGTACCTGGCCGCCCCGTGCCCCGTGGCCGCCGCGGCCGCCCTGCAGCCCGTCAATACGCGCCGAGCACCAACATGGCTGATGCCCCGCACCACAACAAAGCCCGCCCCGGCCCCGCCAGGCCCCGACGCGCCCTGCCCGCGCCCCGCCCCGGCCCCCTCACCTGTGTCATGCCTCGCTCACATAATGCACGTGCTCGCGGGCGCCAGGACGGGCAGGAGGGCCGGAAATAGGACACAGCCGTCAACAAGTGTCCTCCTCCCCCGCCATGTTGCTGCTGATGATGACCATGAGCCTGGCCAGCTCCGCTCCATTATCTTCACTAACCTCATTAATGCATTACCTGCCTTGAATTAATGCATATAACACCACTATTTTTTCACAACACCTATATTGAAGACAAGTCACACGTGGGCGAAGAGAATTCTATTAATAAATGTTGAGAATGAATATTTTGTTGACCTCGTAATCATTTTGTACGTTAAAGATCCATTCAAATCAAATTTCCAGCAGTGTTACTTGCCGTGCCTGGACCAGTTATGCCCACGAGACCAGCCCGGAGGCGAGGCAGCTCCACGTGACCACTATAACATTTCCCTTGCCCAGGTGTTCATGCAAAGGCTCAGGTGCATGACTGGCAGGGGCGGGTTACCTTGGGCCTCCCACACCTCACCTTGCACCTTTTGACTCATGAAACTCAAATTCAAAGGAAATCCCTGCCATCTATATATAAGCATTTAAACGCCAAAGCACACACATATTTGACAAGACTTTCATTGGAGTTGCGGGCATTTTCAGGGGTAGTTTGATGACCCTGGGTAGTTATATATCATTCTGTTGTGCCATGAACCTATATATCACTCATGACAAACCGACTGATCTCCTTAATTTTTGGCCTTCGAAATAAGTTTATGTGACTCAAAGGACTTCTCTGCTATATCCTTATAAGCATTCATTTCAACGCCCAAGCACACGTATTTGGCAAGACTTTCATAGGAGTTGTGGGCATTTCCAGGGGTAGTTTTATGACTCTGGTGGTAGTTTGACCCTTCTGCACCATGAACCTTAATATACAACTCATGACAACCCGACTGAGCTCCTTCTAGGCCTTTGGAAATGGTTGATGTGAGAGATGGAAGTGTCTGTTTCCATCCTAATAATTAAAACAAGAAGTAAAGCAATATATAAGACTATAGAAAGGCACTCCTCCTCTTCTTTTTGTCTTATTTGCCCCTAGCTTACCTGGATTTGAGGGTCTTCACACTAATAATTAAAACAAAGAGGTAAAGCAATATATGAGAGTTTTGCAAGGCACTCCCCCTCCTCTTTCCTCTTCTGCTATCTTACCTGCCTTATAGTTCACCTTGTTTGATTGGATTTGAGGGTCTTCACACTAATAATTAAAACAAAGAGGTAAAGCAATATATGAGAGTTTTGCAAGGCACTCCCCCTCCTCTTTCCTCTTCTGCTATCTTACCTGCCTTATAGTTCACCTGGTTTGATTGGATTTGAGGGTCTTTACACTAATAATTAAAACAAAGAGGTAAAGCAATATATGAGAGTTTTGCAAGGCACTCCCCCTCCTCTTTCCTCTTCTGCTATCTTACCTGCCTTATAGTTCACCTGGTTTGATTGGATTTGAGGCAGGCTTCACACTAATAATTAAAACAAGAAGAGCATGTGAGTTTTGCAAGGCACTCCCTCTCCTCTTTCCTCTTCTGCTATCTTACCTGCCTTATAGTTCACCTGGTTTGATTGGATTAGAGGCAGTCTTCACACTAATAATTAAAACAAGAAGTAGAGCATTACGTGAGTTTTGCAAGGCACTCCTCCTCCTCTTCTGCTATCTTACCTGCCCTATAGTTCACCTGGTTTGATTGGATTTGAGGCAGTTTCTTCACTAATAACAACAAGAAGTAAAGCAATATGAGACTATAGCAAGGTACTCTTCCTCCTCTTCTGCTGAATTACCTGCTTATAACTCATCTGGATTCAAGCCTTACTCTGCACATCACTAATTAAAAACAAAGTAAGGCAATATGAGGCTTCAGACAGGCAAATAATTATCATCGTGTGACAAATGAAAAGAAGATAAAGGGATTTGTGGTACTACTTGTTTTGATTTTGTGGGGTCTCTCAGTCTCTCTACACTAATAATAGAAAATAAGAAGTGAAGCAATGTGCGATACTTCAGTCAGGCAAAGAAATACCCCAGTGAGACAAATGAAAAGAACATGGAGCAACTCTTCTGTAATATCTCTTTGGTTTGCTCCAACACTAAGCAGCAGATTTTATAATGAAGGCATAGATCTGACATTGTAAAGCTATAATAAGCTAAAGAATGTAATGTTAGTATTGAGGAATGGAGAGTAAAGAAAAAAAATGTAAAGGCTGGAACTCAAATTAAAAGCTATAGAAGGAAAAAAGCATCATAGTACAGGTCTTATCTCTCAGTATTAACTCTGAAAACTCAACATTATATACATTTATCATCCTACTACCAAGAATTGAAGATACTCATGACTGGAACATTATTTACATTAATTATCCATTACCTGCTATTACCAAACTTCACAAAACTGGATAATTACTCACAGTAGCAAGACAACTAAAAATTAACAGTCCTTTCATGATTCTCAATAATAATGATAACAATCACTTACACTTATCCTCTTTTTGCTCATTACCAAGGCATGCACCAAACTGGGGCATTCCACTCTTTGGGATGAAGAGAGTACAAGTCATAGCAAAGCTCTTTAATTACAAAATCACAGACAAACATACAGGCTGGACACCTACTCCCCAAACCACTAGTATCACACTTACTCTAAAAGTATAAATAGTTCACCCTAATACCCAGTCCCTTCCCAATAAAAAAAAGTACTATAAAAGCACTAAAGCCAATAGGGGGTACACTTACCAATCTGCATCCTACCTTTCCAAAATAAGCATATCAGAAGGAGCTGCTAAATACTCATATAAAGGTCAATTTTAGCACTAAGGGCAAGTTTAGGAAATTGGATAAGGGGTGAGTCAACTTGTCCATGTGATGGACCTTTACATGAGTATATACTAGTCCTTTGAAAACCCTACCTGGTCATTACAGTAAAGTCCATAAATAAGAACACATCACTGAGTTTCATTCATTAAGTAATCATTAGCATGGGAGATTCTGAAGTAGCATTGGGTGGTAACTTCACCTCACAGAATAGAGAGGGACTCCCAATAAGTAGCAATCTGTGAAATTCACCCACAGTCTGATCATGTGATCACCACCCAGTATACTCCCAGTTAGAGCCTTGGACCTCAACAGCCAATCTATGAACACAGCTGGGTTCTCACACATCCACATCCCCCTTGCTTAAGGGGTGACAATAACTGTTCCTTGTCAGGAGAGAAAAACCTTTCTGCCCATGCAAGGTGTGAAGCTCACCCTGCCAGGTTGGCAAGGCTATGATGCTGTCTACTGTACCACAATGTGTGTGTGTGTGTGTGTGTGTGTGTGTGTGTGTGTGTGTGTGTGTGTGTGTGTGTGTGTGTGTGTGTGTGTGTGTGTTTATATTTATTAAAATTTTCTTATAAGACTGAGCCAAAATTGTAATGTCCAATAAAAGTAATTCATGGCAAATTGTATGTCATAAAATTCTGTTCACTTTTGACTTTTTTGGGGGAGTATGCATTTGAGTAAAAGTCCATCAACATATTAACAATCACATATAAATTAGACTAGGGGGAGTTTGTTGTCCTCCACCGTGGTGTGAGTCTTGTTGTCACGGTCAGTGTACAACACACTCTGGTGCTGGAAGTCCATGGTCTGGTAGGCGGTGGTGGCGCCCTCCCAGGTGTTGGTGGCTACCGCGTCACTGTAGAAGAGCACCGTCGTGTTGAGCACTGTCGAAAATTCTACGGCGGAGGTGGAGATGGTCTGGTTCATGATAGTGGTGGTGGCCATCTCCTGGAACTCGGTGGAGTGCGTCGGCCACAGTGGCACCACTGTGTTCATCAAGGTCTGTGGGAGGAGGAGAGTGAGTGAGGCTGGAGAGAAACGAAAGAATAAAAAAGAAAACTGCTTTGACAATAATGTTTCATCAATAGTAGCATTCTACCACTGTCAAGTAAATATGTGGCCTGAATGTTTGATTTAGCAATATTTAGTGTCTATGTATGAGAAAGTGCATACCGAGTAGTCCGTGGCCTTGTAAAGGGTTTGGGCATACTGGGCTCGCACCACCTCTGCTGGGGCCTGTGTCCGCTGGGGGGGTTGCTGCACCCTTGTGGGCACCAACTCCAGCGTTGCCACGGCTGCCACCAACACCGCCAACACCGCTACCTTCAGCATACCCTGCATCCTGCTGCTTGATGCTGTAAAGGGATGGGATGCTGATTAATGACTGGCAGTAAGCTGAAATGGAATTATATGAAATATACTTTTATTCCTTCCCCATTATTTCAGAGAAATTGTCTGTTTTAAAGAATTACTTCTTCACAGTGTTCATAAAGAGGCATCTGCCTTTAAGAATCTGGATGGACCATTGCTAAGTAGAGCTGCCAAAACTGGTGAGGATAAGTCAAAATTGAGAGAATAAATTACTAATATGGTGGCAATAGGTTACTATCCCAGAGGTTAAGTTGGCAGGCAGATTTGGTTAGTTTGGATGACTGGGGGAGGGAGTGTAAAAAAAAATGTGGTAATTTCTAATGAAAACAATAATAAACATATATACAGCTTTGTTAAACAGAGCAAGACAGGCCCTTTTCTGCAAAGTTACCTACATATAAATCTCCAGAGGTTGGAACAGAAGTACTATCCTGAAAGACTCAAGCTAACCAAAGTCCAAACCCTGCCTGGTGGTGTAGGAGACTGACCGGGTACAGGAAGGAAGCCAGGAGCCGAGACTTCTACTGATGACATACTGGTTAGTGTGTCATACGAAAGATAATTGAAGAATATAGATAAAGGTTATGCTTATCAACCTCCAAACTGAGCTAAAATAATCAATGTATGTGTGTTGGTCTTAAAAAAAACATTATCCAACAGGTTTGTGGAGGATGCAGCGGCTCGCCTTCTGGGAATCCTATAACTTTTCCTAGAGTGGCGTCATCACCCAGACTCCCCCGCAGGCACCCCCAGGAACCTCATTATATATTATTACACCAACCTGCTCCTCACAACCCTGGCTCTCACCTATAACCAAAGCCGTGCCAGAGATGCGTACAAATTGGAGTATCGCAAAGGCCAAACACCCGCAAAGCATTTCCTAACCCATGAACCAAGGTCACGAAAGGTCTTACTAGTCTTATTTCACCAATTTTGACTCATTCACGTATTGCATTATTGTTTCATCACCTTCAATACGTACTATGAGGTTATTTGTCATCACTAAAGCATACACATCCCCTCACGGCCTAAAAATACGTCAAAATGAACTAAAAACACGAAAACGTTTCCCAAAGTTGATGGCATGACACGAACTACTTTAATCACTCAACTTGCAGCATTTTATCACTTCTACCCTCACCTAAGGCTTCCAACACATCCCTAATGCCCCAAAATGTTCAAAAGGCACTCCAGAGGTAATAATATGCCTTGAAAACTAAATACTTACCCCTAAAATAGAAGGCAAGCCAACCATTTACCTCCACCCACATTCTTCTTTTACTTTCAAACACATCCTTTTTATCACCTTTATCCTACCTTAGACCTTTCCACAGTATCAATATAGCCTCAGAAACCAACTTAGAGCACCCAAGAGGTAATTATCGTCCTTATAAAAATTAAAAATATTTCTCACCAAAACAACAGGATCGCCTCCAACAAGTTCCTTCCCTTCCCAGACCTCACAGGCTCTCGTTACTTACCGTTATCCTCGCCTCCTACAGGAATTCCGGCTGATCCTTCACTCCTGGGACGTCCAAGTGTGATGCAGGAAGGTTTGTGAAGCTTCTACAATCCCCTACAACAGCCTCGTCTTGCGGGAGAACGTGGAGTGATTCCGCAGCTCTTTCTTCTTAGTCACGACCTGCCAGTGACCGCCATTTACATCCATTTTTTACAGTATTTAGGCTATATTACTGCTATTTCTTGGTGTTGGGGGATATCTTAATATTTAAATAGATTATTTAGTCACCCAGCTATGTATTTTATGCCTTGTATGAATAGAAAATAAGGAAAAAAAGAGAAAGAAAAATTGCTAAGTGGTATGGACACCTTGCATTATACAGTGCCCACCAGCTCCACGAGAACGCTAATTTACCTTCATTATTGCAATATTTAGATTATTTTACTGAGCTTTCTTGGTGTTGGTTAATAATTCAATATGCAAATAGATAAGCCAGTCACCAATCAGTGTATTTAACGCCTGGTGTGGATAAGAAACATGAGAAAAAGAAAGGAATATTGCTAACTGGACATCTTGCATGCAGTGACCCACCCACACGAGGGGTCAGGGAGGGGGGAAAGGGGGAGCGTCCAGCAAAATGTCCAATATTACAGAATTTTGGTCATATTACCGCTTTTTCTTTTACTGGTGTGTACTTTGATATCGAAACAGAGAAACTAGTTACCCAACTCTTACGTGGTTGATGTGTATGAATAAATAACTAGCGAAACTATTGCTAACTGGTATCCGAGCTCTGATTTACATCCACCATTACAAAAATTAGGTCATGATACTATTTTTCGTGGTGTTAAAATAAATCTAAGTATTTTAACTGATAAACCATGCACCGAAATATGTATTTGACGCTGTGCATGAGTGAAAACTTGCAAATATAAAATGAGTAAGCGATATTAGTTCTAGAAAGCCTTGATTATTTCTTGTGGGGGTTCCCAGCTCTACAGCGTCTACAATTTCCTGTTTTCTTGCTATTTTTTTCTCTCACCCAATCCAGGAAGCGTTGAATGATGGACAGGGTGGACAAACCATAGCCAGATAAAGTGCAAATGTTTCTTGGTACGTTAGACAACCCACTGCCCTTTGCTTCCATAGTCCCGTTTGTCAATTTCTCGAAGCAGAAAGTTCAAAGCCCGACGTGGATGAGCACATGACCTGACCACCTCCATTATAACAGTAGTGGGCTTGTAATGTCACCTACTGCTGTTGGTGGAAGGGGAACAAGCAGGGGGGAGGGGGAAGAAAGAAAGGGAGGGAAAGCAAAGTTCAGAGCATGACGAGGCTGACCGCATGACCTAACCATCTCCATTATAACAGTAGTAGGCCTGCAATGTCACCTACTGCTGTTGGGGGAAGAGGGACAAGCAGGGAGAGGGGGAGGGGTAGAAAGGGAGGGAAAACAAAGAATAGAGGGAGTGGGAGAACATAATCAGAGGGGAGGGAGAGTTAAGTTGAGAGCATACGCGATAGCTGAGCGTGACCTCGGTGCTCACCTCCGTCACATGGGGGGATTTATATTACAGGGTAGAGAAATAGACTACGGTGCCTGGAAGAAGGGGACTAAAGATAGGGGCTGAAGGGAGAATATTTTTAAGGAAGTAGATTGACATTGTTACTGAGAGGGGCAAACATGAAGAGATTGATCTACTGACTGACTAACTACCTAACTACCTAAATGACTAACTGGCTTACTGGCTGACTGACTAGCTAACTAACTGACAGACAAACTGACTAACCAACGAACTAATTGACTGAGACAGGAGGTGAAAACACATGGGCGTTAGTTACTAAAGGGGATCAGAATTATTGAGAGAGAGAGAGAGAGAGAGAGAGAGAGAGAGAGAGAGAGAGAGAGAGAGAGAGAAAAAAAATTCATCGAGGGACACAAGAAAAAGTAGAGTACTGAGTGAGGAAATATATCATCAGCGGGGAAATTAGGAAAGAAAACTATGAAAAAATAATTAAAAAGAAAAATACTTCGGTTAACAGATTAAGCAATGGTTCAACGTCTGTAAAAGCTTTCCATTTATTGGGGAAGTCACACTTGATACAAACGTACTAGTAATAAAATAGCGTTTGGTAGCGGTAAAATAGACACGGTACTACACACACCTTAACAAACTCACACAGGCTGAGGAGACAGTATATAACAGACATAATAATAGGGTCCATGCTCTCAGACGCCTCGGGACTTGCACATCCACAACTGGTAAGGTTTTGGTTGTGGTTAATTGTGAAAAAAAAAACAAGTGGAAAAAAAAAACATTCAATGGAGAAAACAAGTGAAAAACAAGAAAAAAAACAAGTGAAAAAAAGTGAAACAAATGACAAGTGAAAAACAAGTGAAAAACAAGTGAAAAAAAAAAAACATTCAAGAGAACCAGACTCATCTCCTTTGTGGCTTTTGAAAATATTGTGGGAGTCGAAAGCGTTTGAGAATAAGGGCCCAAGAGACACATGATGACCACTGAACACAGGAACATCACTATAGTATACATCTCCACATCGTTATCTATATAGTAACCTGCGTATGAGTACTTTCTATGTTCCAAGAAACGTATGCATGTGTACCGCGTCAATATACACCTTCTTCACGAATTAAGGTGTTGAGAGTGTGTGTGAATGCCAGGAACAGATGAATGACTCCACCAAGGGATCATTACCATGCATAGCTGTGTTGATGACTATATGAGCGAATGAACCTTTCCTGACTCCTAAATATTAAGTCCGCCCACCTCCCTCACGCCTCACGCAGCCCCATTGTTGAGTATACCAGCCATGGACACTGCCACTGAGTCAGCTGATCACTTCTACACCTATTAAACAAACAAACTAACTCACCATCCCTAGTATATCCGTATTGCTTTGTGAGTCGTGGCGCTCAGGCTATACTGTTACATCGTATTGATACATCATAAAACAATGACAGAAAAAAGGAATGATTAAAAGTTTAACAGGTAAATCGGTCTCATCCACCGTCCTCTTGTATCCTTACCTGCCCTTAAGTGTTTATACGTCATAATTAACCAGACTTTATTACGAGACATTCACAAAACAGACAACATTCACGCGTACAGAATTACATCCGATAAGTACGTACATACAACAACATTAAACACGGTCATGATTAAATAGACAGGCTAGTTAAGAGTTTGGTTGTGATAACACTCCTACTATAAGATCTGGTAACTCTCTCTCTGGGAATGCTTCTGGGGGCATCTGGGTCTATGGCTGGATAACTCTATAGCTAGGTGGGTGTTTATATTTTCTCTCAATGGGCGATAGCTATCCGGATGAACGGATGGACTCAAGATCTACCTCGGACGTCTTTTAACCCCCTCAGATCTTAGGTTTTCATAACTCCATAGCACAATGGTTATTCCCACAAAACAATACTATTCCATTTCTTTAATATATCATGGAGGACATTAGGATTGTTGCATACATCATTACTTGACCTAGGTAATGATAAAAAATGAGGAATTATTATCATCCCTGTCCATTGAAATTATCTTAGACAGGTACACGTTTTCCTTATTATTATTATTATTATTATTATTGAGATCCACGACAGGGCATCAAGGGAAAACAGATAGAAAGGGAAAGAGTGATAAAGACCCAAACAGAGCCTCATCGACGAACCAACAAGGATATGATAAATAAGACAGAGACAGTATAAAGGAAGGAGAATAAATACAAAAACAAGAGGGGGACAAAAACAATGCCTAATGTGATAACAGGTGGGGGTTGGTTATTGCTTTAATATACTTATCAATGCCACTGAGACTCATTGTGTGATGGTGATGTGAATTTAAGGGCTAGTTTTACAATCCAATGCACTACGTTCGTTAGCTCCCCAACCAAACATAAAACACGACCAAAACTCATTGTAGCCCTAGAACCGGTTTCACAGTCCAACACAGTGTCTTCGTAACAGCCCGAACCAAACTATACAATCCCATACAATCCATAATGGGGAGGTCTTCGATGTCACACTAAATACACAAGACTTTTCCTGTACAGTTTCATCAAATTTGTGAACTTGAATATAAACACCAGACACTGTACAAGGAAATTTCGAAGCTTCTGGTATTGGTTTGGGAGCTTACTAACCCATCATGGGAAACTGTGAAACTGGCCCCTAGTGTTTGGGGTTGAGATAAAAAGGAGAAGGAAATTTTAGGAAACCACACAGGGAATCTCTTTATTAGTACCTGGTACTGAGTAGAAATAGCGAATCACTGTGGAGAATATAGTTTGGTTTGGGAGCTTACAATGACACGGTGTTGGACTGTCGAATTGGCCATAAGACCCAAGATAGCTGAATGACCTCTCTATGTAGGCTGTGATTGAACTCCATATTCTTAATCGTATCGGGCTCCTAGTGCGGCAATTTTCCAAGGCCACAGAGATTAATCGGATTTTCATAGGTGATTTTCCCGTTCAAGATGCAGAACGCGTGTAAAACTATCACTGAACTCACAACTAGTCCATGGAAATCCCAGCAACTTCTGTGAGAGGCTTTTCAAACAGACGAACTGAGGCGACGATACGTTTAAGATTACGGGCTTGAGAAGACTCGTGTTAGGCTAGACTGGGCGGCGTGAGGGGTGAGGACAGCA
This sequence comes from Eriocheir sinensis, assembly GCF_024679095.1. Classification (NCBI taxonomy): domain Eukaryota; kingdom Metazoa; phylum Arthropoda; class Malacostraca; order Decapoda; family Varunidae; genus Eriocheir; species Eriocheir sinensis. The sequence goes on from NC_066512.1 coordinate 27,676,783, forward strand.
CATTCACATCCCTTTAGCGACGGCCTGGGAACGCGATGATGGGGTTGCGGTTGCCCATGGACCTGCCAAAGTTTAAATTCATGCGGCGGACGACTGGTGGTGGGGCGCCAGGGGCTGGAGGGGCAGCGGAGGCGTCCGCTGCTGGAGTCTGGCCTCCTGTAGCGTTCCGGGAGCGAGTCAGCAAGTTCTGGTACCTGAAAGTGAGAAAAGACCAAGAATAATTCATGACTGGTTGATTAGTTTTTATTGTTGCAACAGGATATGCAGCAAGGGAGTTTGAGTGTTTGTAGAAAGAGGGAACCAAGAATATTAATGACTGGTTGGTTGTTTGTTTTGTTGTAACAGTAGAACATGCAGGACGGGATGTTTTAAGTGCTTGTAGCAAGGAGGGACGATTTTTGTCATGCTTAAAGTAACTTAAAAAAACGAGGATACTAACTTCGATATACTCTTGTCAGGTGTGAGGGGGACGTCATTGGTTATTTAGGGGGAATTGTGTTTCTGAAACCTTACTGAAGCCTTCCTGATTGACTGACTGACATTTGTTTATTATTACAATACGTATACAACAAGGGAGAAGGGAGGTGCTAGCCCTTCCATCCCCCTAACAACATTCTAAAATACAGTGACATCTTTGTAGCTATATGGAGTCTGAAAAGGAGAATGCATGCCCTCCCGACCCAACGCAATATAAAACGTATGGCGATTATACAAGGAAGAAAAACCCAAGAAATAAGTAAAATAGGCCTCCTCCTCCTCCTCCTCCATCCCCTTTTCCTCCTCTTTTTCCAATCCCCACCTTCTTCTCTTCCTCCCCAGCGTACATAAAAAAAAAAAAATGATAATAAAAACATAGACTCACGTGATATACCAGACGCGGTGCAGAGTTCGCCGATCAAACAAGGAAGAAAAACCCAAGAAAAAAAATAAAATTAAAAAAAGAACACAATAATAACAAATAAACCCAAACTCACGTGGTGTAGCAGACGCAGCAGGAGGGCATGAGCACCTCCTCGGGCTCGATCTTGTTGGTGCCGAGGACCAGCATGCGGCGATACACGTACTTCTGGCGGCAGATGGCCGTGGCGCCGCCCGGCAGCCCCATCCCGATGTTGCAGCTCGAGCCGTTACTGGGGAAGGGAGGACAGGGTGAAGTGGACCGCTGAAGTCATCCACAATTATTACAGAGGCGGAAACGTATAGTAATTTTTGAAGGGGAATATAGCTGTGTTGTGGAGGGACACTGTGTTGCATGAAGGGAAGATAGAACAAGAGACTAAACTGAAATAAAGGTAAAGTTTGAAGTATACGCTATAGCTGCGCGTGGCCTCGGTGCTCATCTCGTCGCATTAGCCCTTGAGCCTGTGGTGAGAAGAACCATGGAGGTAGAATTACCCCCATGGGAAGAACCTATTACCCCAGGGACTAGTGTGACATCCGGATTACCACAGTTTATTGACCAGCCCGGAAGAGGAAATAACAGCTGGGTGAGTTGTGCACGACTGCTCCGGCCGAGATTCGAACCCGGGATTCGTAGATAGGCACGCTACCCTCTGCACTAGGGAGGCACTAGACTATAATAATTGTGAAGGGAAATATAATGCAAAGGTGCAATACTCTAAAGGGACGATGTAGAATAAAGAGGTAGGTTATAGGCTATAGCGGTGGTTCCCAACCTTTTCAAAGCCACGGACCAGTCGAGCAAGTGAAAAAAAAAAATCTGTGGACCAGTACCACAGGCATAGATCCAAGCATACACTGACATTTATATAGTCCAAATATATATCTTATTTTTTTAGCAATTTAAAATTCAGTGGGACAATACCATCTAATGTAATGTTTCACATTATATAAAGTACAGTGATTATAAAGGCTAAATTATTCATATGGACGCCATGAGGGAAAAACTACCACACTAACTACAGCACTTAGTAGTACAGTAGACATGGAAAAGACTAGCTGTCATGGCGATAGATTCATGTACCTATTGCAAGGTCTGCCAGTACACCAAAACTCTCATATTTCTCATATATCTCATATTTTACAAATGAAATTAGAAATCCGATCTCCCTCTCGCTAGCTTTAGCTCCTCTTTCTTTCTTCTATCTTTCTTCTTTTCTCTCCTTCTCTCTCTTCTTTCTTTTTCTTTTGTTTTTCTTCTTTCGTCTTCGTCTGTCCGGCGGGTGTTACACCATGCTCTAAGCATTTCATTCAGTTTTTATTTCATTATAACTACTTATTTGGAAAAAAATGCTTTGATAGATTATTATTTTTCTTAAATCATGAACAAAACAAAGTCACTATAAAAAAAAAAATAGTAAAGCAATTTGGTGGACCAGCAAATCATAAGCCAAGGACCGGCACCGGTCCGCGGACCATAGGTTGGGAACCACTTGGTTGGGAAATTGTACAGGGTTTTGAGAAGGGACACGGTATATTATGAAGACACACTCTAAAATAAAGGGATACATAGCTATGCATGTGAAGGGGACGCACACACAGTACCCTAAATTTCTTCCCTGTGTCTCACCTGATGCACTTCTCCACCCTGAGGGCCTGCTGCACGCCCTCCTGGTTCAGCACGAAGACCCAGTCCTCGCGGGAGGTCTTGGCGCGCTTCGGGTAGATGATCGTCTCCTGCGCGGCGCACACGGGCGACTCCGACACCCCGACGCGAGTGTGGATGGTGATATCCTTGATGTCGGGGTCCGGCTGTGGGTGTGAGTGTGAGGGTGAGATAACGCGTCATGATGAAGGCCGTGGGAATGGCTATGTAAGTAGGTCTATATATATTGAGTGAATAATAGGCACATGGATGACTTCACCGGCGTAAGGAAAACGACTAGAAAGACAAACAAGATAAAACGGGTACTAGGGTTACACAAGACATACTTCAGGGTTATCTAAGACCTATTTGAACCTATGATATCAATTCTTCGATGATTTTTAAACCGATAAAAATGAGTGACAGAGGCAATTTAATATTAGTAAGTGTGTGTGTGTGTGTGTGTGTGTGTGTGTGTGTGTGTGTGTGTGTGTGTGTGTACTTACGTCGTTGAGGAGGGTGCGAAGGTTCGGGTCGCTGAGAAGGGCGTTCACTCCTGTGTCTTGACTGAGGAGGGAGAGAACGCGACGCCTGGTGGAGGGAGAGAGGAAGGAAGAGGATGAGCTGCAGTGGTGGCGGTGGTGGTGGTTGAGTGTTGAGTGGAGGGAGAAGTGGGGGTAGTGTTAGTAGCAAGTGAAGGGGGTGAGGTGAGGGAGGAGGGATTATGGGAAAGGATTGCATGTGAGCGTTAGAAGAGAGACTGGAGGAGGAGGAGGAGGAAAGAAGGGACGGAGGGAAGGAAGGGAGATAGGAAGGAGACATCGTAGCTATAAAAAATAACACATCAATATGATTTTAAGGTCATCAATTTAAATATACATCAACGTTTTTCTCTATATCTATTCATCTATCCCTCTCAGTCTATCTATTCATCTATCAACTTATCAGTCTGTCAGTCTGTCTATCTATCCAGGCTGAAGGGCCCAGAACGCTTAACCTCAGACCTTACTATCATTTCTGACTGGGACAAGAACTTGCTGTCCTTCAACTCCTCAAAATTCAATTTCTCCACCTAACAACTCGCCACACTCTTCCAAAGACCTATACCATATTCTTCGATAACACTCACCTGTCACTTTCTTCTACAGTGAACATCCTCGGCTTATCCTTAACTCAAAATATCAACTGGAAACTTCATATCTCCTCTCTCATTAAATCAGCTTCCTCATGATTGGGCGTTCTGTATCGTCACCGCCAGTCCTTTTCCCCCGCACAGATACTATCCATATACAGGGGCCTTGTCCGCCCTCGTGAGCATGCATCTCATGTGTTGGAGGACTCCACACACACAGCTCTCTTGGACCGAGTAAGGCTCTTCGTCTCATCAGCTCCCCTCCTCTTACGGACAGTCTTCTACCTCTTGAAATCCGCCGCCATGTTGCCTCTCTATCTTCTACCAATATTTTCATGTTGACTGCTCTTCTGAACTTGCTAACTTGCATGCCTCCTCCCCTCCCACGGCCCCGATGCAGTCGACTTTCTACTCTAGTTCATCCCTATATTGTCCAAACCCTTTATGCAAGAGTTAACCAGCATCTTCATTTTTTCATCCCTTACACTGGTAAACTCTACGGAACAGCCTTCCTTCGTCTGTATTTCCAAATCCCTACAACTTGACCTCTTTCAAGAGGAGTGTATCAAGACACAACTCCACCCTAAATTGACCTCTCTTTTGGCCTCTACTTTTCTCTTTATCGGAGCAGCGATTAGCGGGCTTTTATTCAACACTTTCGTTTTGTTGCCCTTGAGCTGTTTCCATTACTGAAAAAAAAAGTCTAACTATCCATCTATCTCTTACTTGACAGAGTCGTCGTAGTCAGGGTCTTCCTCACACACGTCTCCGCCCAGGGTACTCCTCGCCAGGCACGGAGGCGGCTTAGTGGTCACGATGGACGGGGCATTGGTGGCGGGCAGCTGGAAGGGAGAGACGAGGCGGGAGGTTAGGTTAGGTTAGGTTGGGTTAGGTTAGGTTAGGTTGGGTTAGGTTAGGTTAGGTTGGGTTAGGTTAGGTTGCGTTAGGTTAGGTTGGGTTGAGTGTTTGTGAAGTGGGGGGGAGGTGTGTGTGTGTGTGTGTGTGTGTGTGTGTGTGTGTGTGTGTGTGTGTGTGTGTGTGTGTGTGTGTGTGTCGCGGGGAGAGGGGGAGAGAAAGAATTATGTGTTCGAAGTGCAAGGGATTGTATTGCATTGTGTGTGTGTGTGTGTGTGTGTGTGTGTGTGTGTGTGTGTGTGTGTGTGTGTGTGTGTGTGTGTGTGTGTGTGTGTGCTCAGGGGGGTGGTCAAACCAGTTGGTGTGGGTGGCATTGGTGGTGTGGAGGGATGGAGCTAGGGAAGATGTGGAGTTGCATGCTTGTTTTATAACTTTCCATTGATGCAGGGGTGTGGCTGGCAGGGAGTGTGGCAGGGGTGGGGAGGGTGTAACCAGTATGGGGTGTGGCTGGTACATAGGGCAAGAGTGTGGTCGTGGTAGTGGTAGTGGTGGTGCTGGTGGAGGTGGTGATGTGGAAGTGGAGTATGGAGGGCAGCGTAGTCAATGAAGGTGGTGGTGGTGGTGGTGGAGGTAGTGTACTGCTTCCACAGGTAATAATGGGAGCACCTTTATAATGCAGGTAACCGCCCTCCACCCAAGAAAAAAGTTGGAAAGTTTCGTTTAGTCGGCGCAACATCTGTGGTCATATGCCGGAGGGAGACAGAAGGGGGAAGGAATTGTAGGAGAAGAGAACAGACCGCAGGAGACGGGACACAACCCCCAATTAATACCTGGTACCCATTCACTGCTGCCTCCAACCATGAGAAGAAACGTAAAGTGAAAATAAAATAAAAACCACAAAATACTCACAATACGATCTAGGGCAGCGGTGTGTGTTGAGAAGTATTTAATATATAACACAATGGATTACTGGTACTGTTATTGTTATTATTGTTATTGCGAATGGATTGTGTTTGTTTGTGCAGTCCTTCTTTCTATCTTTCAATGTATCTATCTATATATCTATCTATTTGTCTATCTACCAACCTATGTCTGTTTAGTTAATACACATGCAAATAATATTAAGTTGTTATGGTCACACTCTTGTTAATCATACTAATAATAAAAATAATAACACTAATACTAATACTATAATACTATTGATAAAACACCTTCTGCGTGTAAGATCGCTACCTAGAGACTTCAACACACCAAGGTACTATATTTCCAGACGTAATGGTGTGTGTGGGGGTGGGTGTGGGTGGGTGTGGGTGTGGGGGGGGTGAAGGCGCAGGGTAGCTATAGGTGTAACATCCGAGCTATCACAGTTTACATTCGCTAATTTCCCTCAGTTGCTTATTGATCGACCAATACGAAAGGGGAAAATTAACTAAGGAGGTTTCAACAGCTGGGTGGGTTATCTCTAGACCACTCTGACCGAAATCGAACAAGGACCAGCAGATTCGTAGGTATGGGCGTGCTAACCACATTACCGGGAAGGTGTATAGCAGAAGCAGTAGTAGTAGTCCTCACAGGTTGTATACATGTCTAACTTCGTGTCCTGTTCCTACATCTGCCAGAATACGTGACTTGACTAACACACACACACACACACACACACACACACACACACACACACACACAGTTGTTAAGTAGTCGTTGTTTCCGTCTATTGTTTCAGTAGGACAGGCGTCACATCCGCCCTCCAAGCTGTTTCATCTACTTATCGATTTTACTCATTTATTTATTTAGCTATTTCCTTCCCGCCTCTGGACCCTGAGCTTAAGGTTGTTGAGTCATATATTCGCCTGATTTTTATGTTAATTTTATACATGCTGATGGTATTATGCCTACAGTTATTGGAGAGAGGGGACAGGGACAGTGCCTAGATACAGTGCCAATCAGTACTCGAAGGGCCAAACTCAACATGCGACTCTCGGACCCTCGGACAGACAACTTAACCCAGAGCAAGGGCCGTCAGCCGTCCACCCGGCCAGCCAGCCAGCCAGCCAGCCAGCCAGATAGCCAGCCAGCCAGATAGCCAGCCAGTCAGCCAGCCAGCCAGTCAGCCAGCCAGCCAGCCAGATAGCCAGTCAGCCAGCCAGATAGCCAGCCAGCCAGCCAGCCAGCCAACCAGCCAGCCAGCCAGCCAGCCAGCCAACCAGCCAGCCAGCCAGTCAGCCAGCCAGCCAGTCAGCCAGCCGGCCAGCCAGCCAGTCAGCCAGCCAGCCAGCCAGCTAGCTATGTAGACAGTCAGCCAGCCATTCAGCCTGCTAAGTAGTCCGCCAGCCAGCCAGCCAGCCACTACAGAGTTGTCGAGCCGTGTTAGTGTGAGGCGTGGGGTAAAAAAGCTTGCAGCGCAGCACACACGGACCGCCGCCCCCACCACCATGCACCAGACAAGATTCTTCGTGAGCAAAAAGACTGTCCAGGGGAACCAGTCCGGGAAGCGCTCACGGAAATCACAAAATCGTGTCTGTAAGTCTGCCGGCGGGGCGTTCCATGTGCGAAACCGCCTTTTAGTGAGTTGGTTGAGCTCGTTGCAGCATGACATCAGCCCGGGCAGGAGGGGGGGTCAGGGGGGTGAAGGGGAAACTACAGGGAGGGAGGGAAGGAGGCACGAGCCGACTGGGAACTATGTACAGGCATCATCTACCTCTCTAGCATAACCGGCATAAGGGGGGGTTATATGGTAGTGGACTCTTCGCATGTCCTCTTCGGAAGATTTGGCGACAGCCCGGAAGTACTGTCGCCAACTCACATCAGGAGCGAAGACGATGGGTCGGTCGGCCGCCGCGAAGATGCCCCCTCCCCCGCCGCCACGCCCGCCGCCGCCCACCAGCGCCGACACCAGCACCGCCGCCGCCGCCACCTGAAGAGGAAGGCATACCACTAGTTGTAGTTGTTGTTGTTGTTGTTGTTATAAGTTGGTAGTATTTGTAATACAAAGTAATAGTAGTATAGTTGTGGAAGTATCTTTTAAATAGTATACACTGATAGTAGTAGTAGTAGTAGTAGTAGTAGTAGTAGTTGTTGCTGTTGTAGTAGTAGTAGTAATAATGATAATAATAATAATAATAATAATAATAATAATAATAATAATAATAATAATAATAATAATAATAATAATAATAATAATAATAATAATAATAATAATAATAACAATAATAATAATAATGACATGCAGGTAAATTATTGAGCAAGAATCTGAAACAATACATATATATAATTGGACACACACACACACACACACACACACACACACACACACACACGAATGACAAATAAAACAAGCCTGGAAAATAGTGGAGAGAGAGAGAGAGAGAGAGAGAGAGAGAGGGGTGAGGAAAATATAACATTCAACCTTGAAGTTTTGTTGTCAGGCGACCAATCCCCTTCCGCCTCCCTCCCCTCCCCTCTTCCTCCTCCCCTCCTCTCCCCTTCCCACTATTTAACTCCTCCCCCCCTTCCCTCCCTCCTATCTTCCCCTTCCTTTCAAAACTCATCTTTCCCTCTCTCTACTCCCCTTCCTCCCCCTCTTCCCCTACCCCCTATTTTACTCCTCCTCCCCTCCCTCCTTCCAGCTTTCAGTCGGTCCATAACCCATTCCCCTTTCCCCCTATATTCTTCCCCTTCCCCTCCTCTTCCCCTCCCCTTCACCTTCCTCCCCTCCCTCCTACTTCCATAATTACCCCTCCTCTCTTCCCCACCCAACCTCCTCCTCCCCCTTTCTTTTACTTCCTCTCTTCCTTCCTCCTCTGCCTTTTCTATCCTCTTCCCCCAAATGCTCTTCACCTATCCCCTCGACCCTCTTCTTCCTCCCTCAACCATTCCTTCCTTTTCCTCCCCTCACCTCCTAGCCCTTTCCTCCTCATAAGACACTCCCCTCTGCTCCCCTCAACTCCTTCCCCTTCTCTCCCCATCCTCCCCTTCGCTTCCTGTCTTTACCTCTCCTTCCATATACCTAGCTTCATTTTTTTACACTTCTTCTATTCCTTCTCCTTCCTGTCTTCTTCTTCTTCTTCTTCTTCAGTCTTCCCCTCTTCTTTTTTTTTCCCCTTCTTCATCTCCTCTTCTATCCTTCTTCTCTCTTCCCCTCATTTTTTTTTCTTTCGCTTGTTTCCTCGCTCCTCCTCCTCCTCCTCCTCCTCCTCCTCCTCCTCCTCCTTCTTCTCTTCCTCCTCCATCAGTTGAAAGTTTTCCTTCTCCAGTCTCCACCCTCCTCCTCCCCCTTTCCCCTCCTCTCTCTCCACTTCTTCCTCCCTTCCCTCACACCCACTTTTGTTATGCCCTACCTTGACCTTGCTCCTCCTCCTCCTCCTCCTCCTCCTCCTCCACTGAAAAAAAAAACTCAATTTTTCTTTATTTACTATTTTTTTCTTTTTTTCTAACCACCATTTTGACAAGCAGAGACCACACCCTTCTGCTTCCTCCTCCTCCTCCTCCTCCTTCTCTTCTTCCTTCATTTCTTTCATGATTTCACGTACTTCCATTTTTTTTTTTTTTTTTAGTCCTCCGCCTCGTCCCCGTCCTCTTTTACTACCTCCTCCTCCTCCTCCTCCTCCTCCTTACTTTTCTTCCGTGGTTCCTCGTCCTTACACCCTCGAGTTTCCTTCTCCTCCTCCTCCTCCTCCCTCTCTTCCTCCTCCCGAAAGGCGACAAAAAAGCACACATGTAAACTCATTAGAGCGTAACACACACACACACACACACACACACACACACATAGGTTGCAACCGTCACACCCAAGCTTGTAATGGTGTTTACTCCTCCTCCTCCTCCTCCTCCTCCTCCTCCTCTTCCTCCTCCTCCTCAATCTTCTATTCCTCGTCATCCTTTTCCTTTCCTCTGTAATTTTCTTCATTTCCTCCCAACTCTTCTCCTTTCTTCCCTTCCTCCTCCTCCTCCTCCTCGTCATGTTCTTCCTTTGGTCATTCTCCTCCTCCTCCTCCTCTTCGACCCTTTCCTCTTCTTCCCTCCTCCTCTTAATCTTCCTCCTCCTCCTTTTTTTTCGCCTCTTCCACTTCCTTTCCTAACATATATTTTTCTCATGCGTTGTTCTTGTTATTATTTTTATTATTATTATTATTTTTTTATTGTCATCGTCTAATTCATGACTATACTTTATTTCCCATTATTACTATTTTTTTCTTTATCGCCATGTCTTTCTTTGTTCGTTTTCATTGCCTTTGTCTTCGTTTCTGCTGTCGGTGAAAGTAATGCCGTGTTTTTGTTTTTCTTTTGTTTCGTTCATCATCAACTACTACTACTACTACTACTACTACTACTACTACTACTACTACTACCACCATAACTATTAGCTATCATCATGGTCGAATGGCTCTAGGGAGAAGGAGGAGGAGGAGGAGGAGGAGGAGGAGGGGGTGGAGGAGGTGGCCTTGGTGTGCCGCTGACCTGAGAAGAGAGAGAGAGAGAGAGAGAGAGAGAGAGAGAGAGAGAGAGAGAGAGAGAGAGAGAGAGAGAGCAACACATATCATCTTGTAGCAACACCTATTAACACGTGTAGTACACCTTGAAGAAGATAGAGACCGAGGAGGAAAAAAAAACGAAAAAAAATAAATAAATAAATAAAAAAAAAGAACATGAACAAGAAGAACAAGTAGAAAAAGTAGAACACAAACAAGATGAAGGACAACGAAAGCAAAAAAAAAAGGAAAAAGAAGAAGAAGAAGAAGAAGAAGAAGAAGAAGAAGAAGAAGTAGAAGAAAAAAGAGAGAGAGAGAGAGAGAGAGAGAGAGAGAGAGAGAGAGAGAGAGAGAGAGAGAGAGAGAGAGAGAGAGAGCGGGGGTGGGTGGGGGGGAGGGGTCGAGGAAAAAGGTCACCCCCAAACTTTCCTAAACACACAAACACACACACACACACAAACACACGTTCACGAATATATACTAACTTACACAAACACTTCCTGTCCTCTGAGTCAGATGAACGTTTAAAAATAGAACTCTCTCTCTCTCTCTCTCTCTCTCTCTCTCTCTCTCTATCTATCTATCTATCTATCTATCTATCTATCCCTATCTATCTATCTGTATATCTCCATCTATATCTATCTATCTATCTATCTATCTATCTATCTATGTTTCCTTGTCCTCGCTTCACTTCTCTCTCCGCTTCACCTCGTTTCGTTTCGTCTGTGCTGCTTCAGCGAGACGAGAGAGAAAACAAAACAGAGAAAAGAAAAATCATTATAAGAGTTCGGTTGCCTGCTATGAAAGTCTCTAAGAACGGAAACCAACCAGAATAAAGCAACCCAAACTCCGTAAAGTATAGAGGAAAGAAATATGCTATAAGTACAAGTATTCGTGTACATACAGATAAGAAACATTACTTGAGTTCAGCAAATGTATTACGTATGATCTCAAAGTAACGGCGATACAGAGAAAGAAATGAAAAAAATAAAACATTGAGGTATAGAGAAAAGAAGGAATATAAATGCAGATATAATTATGAGAAGTGTACCACCAACATTCAAATGGAGAAAGGGAGCAAAAAGAGGAGGAGGAGGAGGAGGAAAGGGAGAAAAAAAAGAGAAAAAAGGTGAAGAAAAAGAAGAAACTGAGGAAACAGATGAAGAAGAAAAGAAAACAGAAGAAGAAGAGGAAGAAGAAGAAGAAGAACAAGAACAAGAACAAGAAGAACAAGAAGAAGAAGAAGAAGAAGAAGAAGAAGAAGTTGATTCGAATAAATAAGGATAAAATATATTCCTTCAACCCAGCAAATGCATTACGCACGATCTAAAACTATTAACAACACAGAGATAGAAATAATAAATAAATAAATAAAGAAGTATAAAGAAACGAAAGCTTATAAACGCAGGTATATGTATTGCACTGCCAGCCTTCGAATAAAAGATAGACAAAATAAAGAAATAAATTGAATTGAAAAGCGTATAACAAGACATATCGCCTCCCATGAACACATATTTGACAAGGCTTTCGTAGGAGTGGTGGGCATATCCAGGGGTAGTTTTATGACCCTGGTGGTAGTGTGAGTCTTCTTCTGTACCATGAACCTGAAGAAACACGCATTAGAGCCCGACTGACCCCGTATTTGACCTTTAGAAATAGTTGATGTGAGAAGCGAAAGTCTTATAATACCAGCCTTAAATTATCGTACTCAAAACATCACGATTATCAGTTCCAGGGCTCGAAACTTTCCTACCCACACTGATAACGAAATTCCAGTTAAAGTTATCGTTAAAATCGTCTGAGAAGAGGACCCAAGTCATGTCTCGCTACTCTTGTTTTCTTTTTCTCCTTTCATTCTTTGTATCCTCTTTTTTCTTCTTCCTCTTCTTCTTCCACTTCCTCTTCCTCCTCCTCCTCCTCCTTCCGGTACCCGTGGCGTCACTTAGGTATTCCTCCTCCTCCTCCTCCTTGTTATTACCTTACGAAATGACATCCTCCTTGCCTCTGGGGAGTGTGTGTGTGTGTGTGTGTGTTTGTGTGTGTCGGGCTGGCTGACGTCACCTGCATCGACGTCTCACACACACACACACACACACACACACACACACACACACACATACACACACACACACATCACACACACACACACACACACACACACACGTGACAGTTTAGTGAAAATTTTAATTATTTTTCGGTGTCTTTTCTTTTTATCTTTTTTTTTTAGTATCGCTTTGCCAACACTACCGACAACATTTTCTTCATTTTCTTACTGTCTTTTTTCTTTCTTTCTTTTTCTCTCTTAATCTTCCTTTTCTTTTTCTTTTTCTTTTTGTCTTCTTCTTCTTCTTCTTTCTCTTCTTCTTCACCGGTTATATCTCCTTCCTTATTCATTTCCTTCCTCTTTGTTTTGTTTCTCTATTGTCAGGATGAGTTGCCATAATTATAATAACCTTTCGACACCACTTCATACGCACTAACTGAAGACGTCGATTACGCATATATCTATTTCGAAGTTTGGTAGCGACATATACCCAATAGAACCTCACTTGTCATCCTCATGCGTCTCTCTCTTCCTCTATTTCCATATGTAAGGAGGACGAGGAATAGAAGGGAGGAAGATGAATGAGGATGGAGGGTGAAGGATGCAGGTATAAGTGTGACGAGGGACGAGTAGGAAGGAAGGATGCATAAGGATGAAGATAAGGATGAAGGATGCCTGGATAAGTATGACGAGGACGAGGACGAAGACGAGGACAAAGGACGCAAGAAGGATGAAGGATGCAGGAATCAGTGTAACGAGAACGAGGATAAGGATGAAGATAAGGATGAAGGATGCCTGGATAAGTATGACGAGGACGAGGACGAAGAAGATGAGGACGAAGGACGCAAGAAGGATGAAGGAATCAATATAACGAAAACGAGGATAAGGATGAAGATAAGGATGAAGGATGTCTGGATAAGTATGACGAGGACGAGGACGAAGAAGATGAGGACGAAGCTCGCATGAAGGATGAAGGAGTCAGTCTAGCGAGAATGAAGATCAGGATGAAGATAAGGGTGAAGGATGCCTGGAATAAGTATGACGAGAACGAGAACGAGAAGGAGGATGAGGAAGAAGGTGAAAGAGGACGAAGGATACATGAATCAGCCCTTTCCTTCCTCCTTCCCCACCCTAAAAATATGTTTCCTACACTAACATATACAATTGAAGAATCACACTTATTTTTATGCCTCTCAACGCTTATATATATTCTCTTCTTTATATATTCGTTTAGTTTCCGCTCCTCCACCACCACCACCATCACCACCATCACCACCACCACCAGCAACAACAACAATAACAGCAAGTGACTTTTTATATTTTTTTTTCTTTCTCTTTCTCATTTTAATTTAATGGTGATGATGTTGCAAAAGACACACCGCACCTCAGGCTAATGAGAGAGAGAGAGAGAGAGAGAGAGAGAGAGAGAGAGAGAGAGAGAGAGAGAGAGAGAGAGAGAGAGAGAGAGAGAGAGAGAGAGAGAGAGAGAGAGAGAGAGAGAGAGAGAGAGAGAGAGAGAGAGAATAAAGAAAAAGAATGATGCAGAAAGAGAAGATAGGAAGAGAAGAAAGAAAAAGTGAAAAACGAGAAAAAATTGAGAGAAAAGGTTGGGGGAGGAGAGAGAGAGAGAGAGAGAGAGAGAGAGAGAGAGAGAGAGAGAGAGAGAGAGAGAGAGAGAGAGAGAGAGAGAGAGAGAGAGAGAGAGAGAGAGAGAGAGAGAGAGAGAGAGAGAGAAATAAAAAATAAAAATAAAAAGATGTTGACGGAGAGGAAGAAAGGAAGAAAAGAAAGGAAAAGGAGGAAAAAGAGAAAAAGTTGAGAGAGAGAGAGAGAGAGAGAGAGAGAGAGAGAGAGAGAGAGAGAGAGAGAGAGAGAGAGAGAGAGAGAGAGAGAGAGAGAGAGAGAGAGAGAGAGAGAGAGAGAGAGAGAGAATGAAATTAAAAAAGAAAAAAATTGTTGAAAGAGAGAAAGAACGGAAGAAAATAAAGGAAAAGGAGGAAAAAGAGAAAAAAAGAAAAGTTGATTGAGAGAGAGAGAGAGAGAGAGAGAGAGAGAGAGAGAGAGAGAGAGAGAGAGAGAGAGAGAGAGAGAGAGAGAGAGAGAGAGAGAGAGAGAGAGAGAATATGACGCAAAAGAAAAAAAAATCGTGTGTAACAATAGCGAGGTTGACCCAAAAAGTTAATGACGGAAGGAGTTTTAAAGGACAATAAGATTTTCGCAGATGAGAAACGGGACGCGAGATATTTTACGGGCACGTGACTTATTTAGCGAGGGAGGACAAAGGAGGGGAAGCAGGTTGGTGAGGAAAAAGATGGACAATGGCGAAGTAGACAAAAAAAAATCTATAGGGAGAAAAAGAGGAGGAGGAGGAGGAAGAAAAAGGGGAGAAGGAGGAGGAGGAGGAGGAGGAGGAGGAAGAAGAAAAAGGGGAGAAGGAGGAGGAGAAGGAGGAGGAAGAGGAGGAGAAGGAGGAGGAGGAAGAAAAAGGGGAGAAGGAGGAGGATAAGGAGGAGGAAGAGGAGGAGAAGGAGGAGGAGGAGGAGGAGAAATAAACGAAAAAGAAGATGATAAAGAAAATTCAACTAAAGAGAAAGATTAATTGCTGTCTTTTTCTAAGTTTCTGCCCCCCCCCCCTCTCTCTCTCTCTCTCTCTCCCCCCTTTTTTCCTCTCATTCTTCATTTCTTTTTTTTTATTTCGTCTTCGTATATTTATTTCTTATTCGTAAGCTTGTGTACTTGGTCTGGTTCTTAATTCTCTGTTTCTTCTTGGTGCATGTAAGAAAGGGAAGGGAAGGGAACGGAGGAAAAGAGACGGGAAAGGAAAGGAAGGGATGGGGACGGATTTGAAGGTAAAGAAAGGGAAGGAAAGGAAAGGGAAAGGATAACAAGAAAGGGGAAAGGAAAGGGAAGGGAAGGGAAGGGAAGGAAGGAAGGGAAGGAAAAGGAAAGGAGAGCAAGAAAGGGGAAAGGATAGTGAAGGGAAAGGAAGGGAAGGGAAGGGAAGGGAAGGGAGAGCAAGAAAACGGAAGGGAGAGGGAAGGGAAAGGGAAGGAATGGGATCGGACTTGAAGGGAAGGGAATTGAAGGTAGAGGAAGAGAAGGGAATGGAGAGAAAGGGAAGGGAAGGGAAGGACGGAGAAGGTAAAGGAAAGGAAGGGAAATAAAGAATGGAAATAAAAAAATGCAATGTAAAAAAAAAAAAGCACTGAATGAGAGAGAGAGAGAGAGAGAGAGAGAGAGAGAGAGAGAGAGAGAGAGAGAGAGAGAGAGAGAGAGAGAGAGAGAGAGAGAGAGAGAGAGAGAGAGAGAGAGAGAGAGAGAGAGAGAGATCGGTAAAGGACAGGAAAACCCGGGGGGTCATCCAGGTGTGATACCGGCCTCTCTCTCTCTCTCTTCATTGATATCTTTGACCGCTAAGCAGGGAATAAGTTGCTATACCTTCTCCTCCTTTTCCTCCTCCTCCTTCTAGTTCTTCACTGCCTTATTCTCGTCTTTATCAATTTCGTCCTCCTCCTCCTCCTCATCATCATCATCATTGTGGTCTTTGTTTTCTTCCTCCTCCTCCTTTTTTTTAATTCTCGTCCTTGCCCTCCTCCTCCTCCTCCCTCATATCCTCGTTCTTGTCTTCGTCTTCCTCCTCCTCCTCCTTCTATAATCCTCCACTAATTCCTCCTTCATCTCAATAAAAAAATAAAAACAATCCCCGGCTCAAACTTTCCGCATTTCCGTATTTCTCTATTTTCTGTAGCCTGTTCTCCCATGTTTCGACGCTTCCTTCCCCCTTTCTCCTTCCTGACATTGCGAGATTCCTACCGACGGAGTATAACACGGGGATAACGAGGTGTTGAAAGGCCGTAGTAGCAGTGATAGTGGTGGTGGTGGTGGTGGTGCAAGATTATAAAGCATGACGTATGATATGGGTAACTTCACTAACCCAG
This sequence comes from Eriocheir sinensis, assembly GCF_024679095.1. Classification (NCBI taxonomy): domain Eukaryota; kingdom Metazoa; phylum Arthropoda; class Malacostraca; order Decapoda; family Varunidae; genus Eriocheir; species Eriocheir sinensis. Next base: position 27,692,762 of record NC_066512.1, read on the forward strand.
GCATGGTGACATAGAGGGCGTATATCAGAGGGACAGGAAGGAGAACTGATAGAGAGAGAGAGAGAGGGGAAGCAGCGGGGAGGGTGACGACACGTTTTATAAGGGTGACAGATAAGGGTGATTGACAGGTGGGTTCCGTTGGTGATGGGGGATGGGATGGGGATGGGATGGGATGGGAAGGATAGAGAGAGAAAGGAAAGCATGGGAAGGAAAGACGGAGAAAAGGGAAGGGAAGGGAATGAAAAGGAGAAGGAAGGGGAAGGAATGGAAGGGAATAGAAGGGGAAGGAAAGAGATGGAAAGGGAGGGGACAGGAATTAAGGAAAGGGAAGAGAAGGAAAAGTGAGGGGAAAGGAATGGAAGGAAAGGGAAATATATAGAATGCAAAGAAAAGAAAGAGAGGGAAGGAAAGGAAAGGAAAGAGAAGGGAAGGGAAGGGAAGGGAAAGTATGGAAAGGTGAGGGAAGGGAAGGGAAGAGAAAGCATGAAAAGGTGAGGGAAGGGAAGGGAAGGGAAAGTATGGAAAGGTGAGGGAAGGGAAGGGAAGGGAAAGTATGAAAAGGTGAAGGAAGGGAAGGGAAAGTATGGAAAGGTGAGGGAAGGGAAGGGAAGGGAAAGTATGAAAAGGTGAAGGAAGGGAAGGGAAGGGAAAGTATGAAAAGGTGAAGGAAGGGAAGGGAAGGGAAAGTATGGAAAGGTGAGGGAAAGGAATGGAAGGAAGGAAAGGAAGGGAAGGAAGGAAGGAAAGGAATGAAAGGGATAGGAAGGAAAGGCGAGGGGAAGGAAGGAATGGAAGGAAAGGGAATAGATAGGAAGGAAAATGTGAGAAAAGATACGGAAAGGGAATAGGAGCAATAGGAGAAGTAACAATAAACTACACCAGAGATGACAGCTCGTGGTAGCGGAGATAACCTTCAGTGAGTGAGATGGGAAAAGAAACATGAGAACAGAAGATGAAAAGGAGAACTGACAGACGGGAGAGAGGACACAGGAGAGATGGTGACACTATACAGAAGAGGTGACAGATAGCGGTGACGGACTTAACCTATAGTGAGGGAAGAACACACTGATATATTAATAGTAACATAATGACAGAAGATGAAAAGAAAGACTGGTTTGCTAGAAGGGAAAGGATGAGACTATAGAAAAAGTGACGGATAGCGATGACGGACAACCTTTAGTGAGGGAAGAACACACTGATATAAGAATGGTAACTTGATGACTAGATGAAAAGAAACACTAATAGAAGGGTCTGCATGAGGGGGAAGGATCAGACTACAGAAAAAGTGACAGATAGCGGTGACGGACATAACCTTTAGTGAGGAAAGAACAGTGACATGATAAAGGTAGGCCTAACATGACAAAATGAACACAGGAAAACTGATAGAAAGGACACAGCATAGGGTGACATTATGGAAAGGTGACAGATAGCGTTAACAGACATGAACTTTGGGTGAAGGAAGGACGCAGTGATATAGGGGAAGGTGACAGAAGATGAAAGGAGGTGAAAAGGAAGGCTGATAAAGAGGGGATAAAAAGGGCAGGATGACATTATGGAAAGGTGGCCGATAGCTTTGATTGACAGAAACCTTTGGAGGGGGAAGAACGAAGACGCAGTGATGGAGAAAGGTCGATGGTGACGTTAAACTAAAGAAGATAGGAGAGAGAGAGAGAGAGAGAGAGAGAGAGAGAGAGAGAGAGAGAGAGAGAGAGAGAGAGAGAGAGAGAGAGAGAGAGAGAGAGAGAGAGAGAGAGAGAGAGAGAGAGAGAGAGAGAGAGAGAGAGAGAGAGAGAGAGAGAGAGAGAGAACTGCCGAGATGAAAAGTAGGAAGCAACAAAAAGGGAATAGAAGAGAAAAATGCTGGAATGAAAAGAGAAGAGGAAGGAGACAGAAGATAGGAGAGAAAACTGACAGAATGAAGAGGAAGGAGAAAAAAGAGAATAGGAGAAGAGAAAACTGCTGGAATGAAAAGAGAAGAGGAAGGAGACAAAAGATAGGAGCGAAAACTGAAAGGATATAAATAGGAGAGCGCCGAAAAGAGAATAGAAGAAAGGGGAAAACTGCAGGGATGAAAAGAGATAAGGAAGGATAAAGAAGATAGAAGAGAAAGCCAACAGGATGAAAATAGGAGACCGACAAAAGAAGACAGGAGAGAAAATTGAAAGGATAAAGAGAGGAGGGTAACAAAAGGGAGAAGCGGAGAAAAAACAGCAGGAATGGTGAAGAAGGGTGGTAAAAGAAAATGGGAGGGAAAAGAATAGTGATAGGGTGAGAAAAGAGGAAGAGGGGGACAAAAGAAGAGGTGGCAGAGAACATTAGTGAAGGTGACTGATCAAGATTCGAATTTCTTATCAACGCAAGTCGGGTTCTCCATTTCGAAGACTTCGTAAGAAAACAAAAAACAAGACCAAAAAAGAAATGAAATGAAAATAAAGTCTCAATAAAAGTGACTTCGTAAGAAAGTAAACAAACACGAAACGAAAAATTAATAAAAAAAAAGCTACATGAAAAGTCTATGCAGCGGGTCTATAAAAAAAATATATAGGCCTAAAAATAAAAAAATAAAAATAAACAAAACACAGAGAATAGAAAGTCGAGAAAATATATATATAAACAGTGCAAAATTATCCCTTCCTCTCTACGCCATAGACCTCAGAAGCACGGGAATACAAGGACGAATATAAGGAAGGAAGGAAGGAAGGACTCTGTAAAAAGCTGAAGGTGTTAGCAAAGGAACGGGCGGGGAGTGCGGGGGGGAGGGGGGCGGCGGAGGGGGGGGGGCAGCGGTGGAGTCGGACAGGCAATGACCCCAACACTACACAGGGTATACACGAGCGATTAAAAAAAAAAAAAAAATAAGAGGCTAACGGTAGATGAGGAAGAGGAGAAGGAGGAGGAGGAGGAGAGAGGAAGGCAATGGAGGAGGTGGAAGTGGGGAATGGAATAAGTGGAGAGAGAGAGAGAGAGAGAGAGAGAGAGAGAGAGAGAGAGAGAGAGAGAGAGAGAGAGAGAGAGAGAGAGAGAGAGAGAGTTAGAGAGAGATTAAGAGATAGAGAGAGAGAGAGAGAGAGAGAGAGAGAGAGAGAGAGAGAGAGAGAGAGAGAGAGAGAGAGAGAGAGAGAGAGAGAGAGAGAGAGAGAGAGAGAGAGAGAGAGAGAGAGAGAGAGAGAGAGAGAGAAATAAAAAAAGAAAAAAAAAGATGTTGAAGGAAAGGAAGAAAGGAAGAGAAGAAAGGAAAAGGAGGAAAAAGAGAAAAAAGAGAAAAAGTTGAGAGAGAGAGAGAGAGAGAGAGAGAGAGAGAGAGAGAGAGAGAGAGAGAGAGAGAGAGAGGCCAAAGCGGGGGAGGAGGGTACACGATTACAGTTACCAAGGAAGGCCAGTGAATAGTTACATCTATCAATATTCTTCCTTCCCTCTCTCTACATAGTCTACAAGAACGCTACGAACAAAGATGGTGACGTCGATCATGAGAGGGCGGACAAAGTGTCGATTACCTTGGTCGTTGCGGATATTGCAAACGTTTTTACGCAACGGGGATTTCTTTCTTGTTGTCATTTAACCTTTCCTTGGTCTGGGTGCCTCGTTAAGCGCCCACGACACACCACACGCGACGCGACTAACTTATTGAAACGCTTACTTCCGCTCGAAACGTTCTTGAAACACATACACGCCTCGCTGCGGAAATGAGTTCAGGAAAGAGATATAAAAAGATGAGGGAAGAGGAGGGTGGAAACGGGAAGCCAGAAACGAATGGAAGGAGCCGAAATGATAAAGGTCAAGTTGGGGGCATAGGCTATAGCTGCCCGTGGCCTCTGTGTGTATAAACTGAATAGGCTGTAGGTAGGATATTTGGGACTGTAGACGGAGAAGCGGAACTGCAAAGAATGGAAGTCGAGGATATGAACAGAAAATTTAGGAGTGAAAGAACAGAACCAGATAGAGTGAAGGGAAGAAGAGAAGCAGAAGGGATAGGAAGCGGAATGAAAAAGAATGAAAAATGAGGGATAGATAAAATTTAGTTAGGAATAGAAAAGAGAACCAGAGAGGAACATGAGAGAAGCAGAAAAGGGATAGAAGCGGAACTGCAAAGAATGGAAGTCGAGGATACGAACAGAAAATTTAGGAGTGAAAGAACAGAACCAGATAGAGTGAACATGAGAAGCAGAACTAAAGGGATAGAAGCGGAACTGAAAGAATGAAAGTCGAGGATATGAACAGAAAATTTAGGAGTGAAAGAACAGAACCAGATAGAGTGAACATGAGAAGCAGAACTAAAGGGATAGAAGCGGAACTGAAAGAATGAAAGTCGAGGATATGAACAGAAAATTTAGGAATATAATAGCAGAACCAGATAGAGTGAACATGAGAAGCAGAACTAAAGGGATAGAAGCGGAACTGAAAGAATGAAAGTCGAGGATACGAACAGAAAATTTAGGAGTGAAAGAACAGAACCAGACAGAGTGAACACGAGAACCAGAACTAAAGGGATAGAAGCGGAACTGAAAGAATAAAAGTCGAGGATATGAACAGAAAATTTAGGAGTGAAAGAACAGAACTAGATAGAGTGAACATGAGAACCAGAACTAAAGGGATAGAATTTGAAGATATGGACTAGAAATTTATAAGCGAAAGGACAGAACCGGATAAACAGAACATAAGAACCAGAGAACAAAAAAAAAGATGGAGGTCAGTGATACGGGCTGGGAAAAAAAAATAGAAGTGAAAAGGAATCATTATATCAGGAAAGACGTCGAAGGCATGAAGCAGAAATTCATAACTAATAGAGCAGAACTGAAGAAGCTGAACATGAAAAGGATAAAAGTAGAGGATATGAATAGAGAATTTAATAGTGGAGACAGAAACGGGTTGGCTGAACACAAGAACCAAAACAAAAAGAAGTCAAGAATATTGTCTGGAGAATCACAACAGGAGTGGAGAGCTGGATAAGTTGATCACGAAAACAAGAATCGAATGAATGGAAGTCGAGGTTGTAGCCTGTAAAATCAAGACAAAAGAAACACAACAGGATGAACTTAACACAAGAATATAACCTGGAAAATCATACCAGAAGGAAGGAAACGAACCAGCTAAAAAGTTCATACCCTACTCCTACTCCTTGCCCTCCTCGCCCTTCCAATCAACGGCTATCGCAAAGACACGCCTCATCGAAGTCAGAGGGCGTCATCATAATGAGTTCGCACACCACACACGGGACTTTCCCCTTTCCCCTGGATGTAACCCGGGCGACGCTTGGGGGGTTAAGAACGTACCCAGCCGATGCCCTAAAAAGCAGTGACCCCGCGAGGCCTAGCGTGACGTGGCTCCAGTTTGGTAGGCTTATAAAAAGAGGAAAAGGAAATAGGAAGAAAGAAAGGAAGGAAGGAAGAAAGGAAATGAATGAGAAGTAAAGAAAAGAAAAATAGAATGAATAAATAAATGAAGGAAGGAAGGAAGGGGAGAAGAAAAGAGAGAAAGATAGAAAGAAGGAAAGGGAAGAAAAGAAAGAAGATAGAAAGTGAAGAAAAGAAAGAAAGGTAGAAAGAAGGAAAGAGAAGAAAAGGAAGAAGATAGAAAGGGAAGAAAAGAAAAGATAGAAAGAAAGAAAGAAAGACATAGAAAGACAGGGGAGAAAGAGAAGAAAAAGAAAAAGGGAAAAGAAAAAAGAAAACAAGGAAAGGAAAACAAAACAAAACAAAACAAAACAAAAAGAAAAAAGTACTCTAGAAAACTATTTGAGGTGTGAGCATTAACTCTAAGGTCAACATCTATAATACAGTTACCACATACGAGAAAAAGTAGACTACCCTGGAAACTCGTTGAGATATGAACATTAATTAAACTTCTATTAGTACAGGATTTGGCGGCCATTCTATGTATAATCTTTCTATTCTGGTTCTCTTTATATAATTTCCAAGAAGGGTGAGCTGGAGAAAGAGGAAGAGGAGGAGGAGGAAGAGGAGGGTGAAGTCAAATTCTGTTACTCTGTGTTTTCCTTCTTAACATAATAACAGTATTTGGCGGCTATTTATATATTTTTTTCTTATTTTTATTTCCTCTTTATCATTTCCAAGAACGGTGAAGTGGTGATGGTGGAGAAGAAAGAGGAGGAGGAGGAGGAGGAGGAGGAGGAGGAGGAGGGTGAGGTTATATTACTCTGCTTTGGGGAGGAGTAATGGGAGAGGACCATGGAGGTATTAAGGGAGGACATCTAACTCATAACACAACCAGGCAGCTTAGTAGCAATTATAGGGGAGTAACAGAGGGCGGGCTAAGGATCTTCTATCTATACTAACAGCAGGAGCCTCAGAAACAAGATAGACATACCGACTAAAGGGCCAAGCTTGTGTAGAAATATTTGACATAATAGCGATCACTGAGACATGGATAGACACTGCCAATAGAAATTTCCTCACATAACTATTGCTTAAATGACACTCACATAAGCAGGTCTGGGTGCGAGAGGGATTTAGGGGTCTTAGTGAACTCTGATCTCCGTTCAAGGGCACAATGCATTCAAGCTAGAAATCGAGCAAACAGGGTACTGGGTTTTATTTCAAGGAGCGTAAGCAACAGAAGCGCCGAAGTCTTCCTCAAACTATATTTAGTATTAGTTAGATCTCATCTTGATTATGCGGTTCAATTCTGGTCACCTAACTATAGAATGGATATC